>NC_086106.1:17110000-17270000 GCF_963921235.1 Mobula hypostoma | reverse complement strand
CTGTGAACCACCCGCTTCAACCAGTCCCTCTGGCAGATCGTTCCGCACACAAAATGCTGGAGGAACTCAGCAGGCCAGGCAGCATCCATGGAAAAGAGTAAACAGTTTCCGGTCGAGACCCTTCTCGGGACTGGAGAAAGAAAGAGATGAAATGTCAGCGTAAGAAATGTGTGGGGAGGGGAGGAACAAATACAAAGTGGTAGGTGATGGGTGAAATCGGGAGGGGGAAGGTCGGGTGACATACAGAGCTGGGAAGTCGATTGCTGGAAAGAGACAAGGGGCTGGAGAAGGGGGATTCTGATAGGAGAGGACGGAAGACCATGGGAGAAAACCAAGGTGGAGGAGCACCAGAGGGTTGAGATGGGCAGGTAGAGAGATAAGATGAGACAGGGAGGAGGTGAAGGATGAGGGGCTGGTTCAATCACTGGAAGTTTGAGAAATCGATGTTCATGCCATCAGGTTGGAGGCTACCCAGACGGAATATGAGGTGCCGCTCCTCCAGCCTGAGCGTGGCCTCATCGTGACTGTAGAGTAGGCCGTGGATGGACATATGGGATTGGGAAGTGGAACCGGGAGATCCCGCTTTCTCTGGCGGACGGAGCGCAGGAGCTCGGCGAAGCGGCCTCCCAGTCTACCTCGGGTCTCACCGGTATGTCAGAGGCCACACCTGACACAGTACATGACCCCAGCAGGCTCAGAAATGAAGCTTGCTGGAAGAAGTGTTTGGGGCCTGACTGGCAGTGAGGGAGGAGGGGTAGGGGCAGGTTTAGCACTTGTTCCACTTGCAAGGTAAAATGCCCAAATGGAGACCATGATAACCGTGGCTCCGAGGAGCCCCAGTGCAGATGCAGGTTCAGAAGACCGGCCAACATAGCGGGTCACGCGGAGCCGCCCTGTGGAGATGTGCTACTAGTGCTACGTGCGCGGCAAGGCCTGGCCTTTCCCGAACCTGCTGGAGGCCCACCGGGGGATCCAGACCGGTGCGGGCACTTCACCTGCTCTGTCTGCAGCAAAGGTTCTGTCAATTCCAGCAGCCTTCAGGCCCACCGCATCGTCCGCCGGCCAGCGCCCCTTCACCTGCTCCGTCTGCGGCAAGGGCTTCACGCAGTGCCCCAGGGTGCTCAGCCACCAGCGGGTCCACACTGGCGGGCAGCCCTTCTTTTCCCCCGAGCCTTCATTACCCGCTTTGTGAGAGTGCAGATGAACGAGAGCGAAAACGATCCAACCCAGACGAGATGGCAGTTCTTATTGACAGTATTTTGCCAGCTGTTAAAATGAATACCTCTCTACATAAAATTCAGTGCGCCCTCTTCAAAATAATTGGACAGAGCAAGAACTTTTGTGCACACTGGTCATTACAAACTGATGCCAACCAAGGAGTCTTTCTGGTTTAGTCCCATTTGCCCACGTTTGGCCCACATCTCTCTAAGTCCTTCCTGTCCAGCTGTCTTTTAAATGTTGATAATGTGCTCTACCACTTCCTCCGGCAGCTGCCCCCATATACTGACTGCCCGCTTCTCGAGTCCCCTTTAAACCTTTCCCCCTAAACCTGTGCTCCCGAGTTAAGGACTTCCCTGAGCTAGGGGAAACGGCTATGACTACCCATCTTATCTACACCGCTCATGATTTTAAAAAAAACCTCAGTGAAGTCAGCCCTCAGCCTCTTTCGCTCGAGGGAAAACAGTCTTAGTCAATGCAACGTCTCCTCATGTCTCAGGCCTTGCGGTCCTGGCAGTATCCACGTGAATATTTTTTGTGTTCTCTCTAGATTAGTGACAGCTGTCCAACCGGAATCGTGGTCTCCAAGTGTGGTCTCGCCGGCGTCGTATTCGCTTTGGGAAGATGTTGGAGACTGTCTAATGATTCACTCCTGCGTTACCTAGAGATAAGGCTGCTACCTCCAGCCCCTCTGCCCTCCCAGCTCCAGAGATCCCGACCTCTTCACTGTCTGTGTAGAGTTTGCATATTGCCCCTGTGGCCAGCAGACTCCCCACTTCCCCATTCCGGCTTCCTCCCATGGGATCAATCAGCCCCAGTAAACTGCCCCTGTGGGGGGAGGGTGGAATCTGGGGTGAAATTGAGAATGAGGTGGGTGGACCAGCATACTCGACGGGCTGAAGGGTCTGATGCCTCGCAGTGCCTCCCCGTGACTCCGCTTATCTCGGACTGACTGAGCGCAGGGATAGGACTGGATGAAACGGGGCCCTGGGAAGGCTGGAACCCAGCGGGTCCCCGGGACCAAGGGGCAAGGGAAGGAAGGATTGTGCCCCCTTCCGCGGGTCGGGGAAACCTGATGAGGCTGCTGGCTACAGAAATAAGCCCGAAGTCGCCTCTCCTTCAACGTCAGCCACCCTGTCACACTTCCTTTTGTGTCCACAGATGTTGCCCGTTTCAAGTCGCAGGCCAAGACAGCACTGAATTGCCCTGGGGTGACGTGGCGGCGGAGCGGCCAGCACGACGCTTTACAAGTGGGGTTCGCTTCCCGCCGCTGTCTGTAAGGAATTTCTGCATTCTCCCCATGACCGCATGGTTTCTCCCGGGTGCTCTGGTTTCCTCGCACAGTGCAAAGGCGCACCGTTAGGGTTAGTGAGTTGTTGGCATATGTTAGCATCGGAAGCGTGGCTGCCCCCCAGCGCATCGCCGGGCAGTGTTGGCCGTTGACGCCAAATGTCGCCTTTCACTCAATGTTTTGACATACATGCGACTAATGAAGACGATCTATAAAGCGATCATTCTAGAAGGGCAGGCTTCCTGAAGCACCGCAGTCCTCCGGGTCTACACTGTGCCTACACTGCTGAGAGGGAGGGAGTTACAACACTTTGACCCAGCGATAGTGAAGGAACAGGGGGATGTGTGGCTTGGACGGCAACGTCCAATGTGTGGCTTTCCCCGTGCCCTTGCAAAGCTCCAAGTTTAAACAACATTCATTATCACAGTATATACACATCATACAACCTTGAGATTTGTCTGTTTGCAGGCAGCCACACAACAAGAAACCCGAAAGAACCCATAAAAAAAAGACCGTCCAACACCCAATGTGGAGAGGAGATCAATGTGGACAGAGATGTAGAAATAGAAATCGAGGAAACGATGCAAGTACGCGAATAGCATTTAGATCGAAGGTGAGTCCTCAGACACGTAGCCGGGAGCCGCTGGAGCGGGCCCCAGCTTCTGCCTCAATGCAGCGAAGAGCAGAACCGGCCCGACCGTCGCCTCAGGTCCCGACACCCTGCCTTTTCAATCCATCTGGCCCGGCGTTTAAATCGTCCAAACAACGGGTCGTTCCTCTCGCTAAAAAACCGGGCTCTGTCACATCGGTATATTCCGGGCCTGGATCCCGCTGTCACGTTCTGGCCCATACCTGATCTTTCCAAATCGGCCTGCGCTTACATCGATCAAACCTCACCCCCAGTTTAGGCGGACGGGCCCCGAATCTGCCTGACCTACACTCCGACTTTTCTCCACTTCACACCCCCTGACTCCGTCCCGAATATGCCCCCACTTTGCCCTGACTCCTTGATCGTGCCTCGACCTCTCTATGATTCTGACTCCAGCTAGCACCCTCACACTTCGACTCTCGACTCAGCCTCGCATTCTCTTGCCTCTCCGTCGTTCGCAGTAATCATTTACCGTGATTTTTAATGGAAAAAGTGCTATTAATAAAGTACTTAATTGCATTTCTTGCTTTGGGGACCACCAGGAAGTTGTCACCTGCTTTCAGCAGCACCATCTTGAACCAGAACACAGTCCTTCTTGTGGGTGGAGGTGGTGGGTTTGAGGAGCCTCTCATGAATCCGAGTGAGTTGCCACAGTGCAAACTACTGCTAATAATGCCGGGGGAGGGGTAACTGGGTGACAACATTCCCTCAAAGTTTTTAACTGTTGTGCGGACTAATCGTTGGGAAGGAAATCTGTGCACAGCCTGAAAACTATGTCTTCCAAACCTATTCTGGTATCTGTCCCCCACTTTTCCTTCGCTACATCGACGACTGCATTGGCGCTGCTTCCTGCACGCATGCTGAGCTCGTTGACTTTATTAACTTTGCCTCCCACTTTCACCCTGCCCTCGTTTACCTGGTCCATTGCCGACACCTCCCTCCCCTTTCTAGATCTTTCTGTCTCTATCTCTGGAGACAGCTTATCCACTGATGTCTACTATAAGCCTACTGACTCTCACAGCTATCTGGACTATTCCTCTTCTCACCCTGTCTCTTGCAAAAATGCCATCCCCTTCTTGCAATTCCTCCGTCTCCGCCGCATCTGCTCTCAGGATGAGGCTTTTCATTCTAGGACGAGGGAGATGTCTTCCTTTATTAAAGAAAGAGGCTTCCCTTCCTCCACCATCAAATCTGCTCTCAAACGCATCTCCGCCATTTCACGCACATTTGCTCTCACTCCATCCTCCCACCACCCCACTAGGAATAAGGTTTCCCTGGTCCTCACCTACCACCCCACCAGCCTCCGGGTCCAACGTATTATTCTCCGTAACTTCCGCCACCTCCAATGGGATCCCACCACCAAGCACATCTTTCCCTCCCCCACCTCTCTGCATTCCGCAGGGATCACTCCCTACGTGACTCCCTTGTCCATTCGTCCCCCCCAACCCTCCCCACTGATCTCCCTCCTGGCACTTATCCTTGCAAGCGGAACAAGCGCTACACATGCCCTTACATTTCCTCCCTCACTATCATTCAAGGCCCCAGACAGTCCTTCCAGGTGAGGCGACACTTCTCCTGTGAGTCCGCTGGGGTGATATACTGCGTCCGGTGCTCCCGATGTGGCCTTCTATGTATTGGCGAGACCCGACGCAGACTGGGAGATCGTTTCGCTGAACACCTATGCTCTGTGCGCCAGAGAAAGCAGGATCTCCCAGTGGTCACACATTTTAATTCCACGTCCTATTCCCATTCTGACATGTCTATCCACGGCCTCCTCTACCGTAAAGATGAAGCCACACTCAGGTTGCAGGAACAACACCTTATATTCTGTCTGGGTAGCCTCCAACCTGAAGGCATGAACATTGACTTCTCTAACTTCGCTAATGCCCCAACTCCCCCTCGTACCCCATCCGTTATTTATTTATATACACACATTCTTTTCCTCTCTCTCTCCTTTTTCTCCCTCTGTCCCTCTGACTATACCCCTTGCCCATCCTCTGGGCTTTTTGTCCCCATCCCCCTTTTCTTTCTCCCTAGGCCTCCTGTCCCATGATCCTCTCATATCCCCTTTGCCAATCAACTGTCCAGCTCTTGGCTCCATCCCTCCCCCTCCTGTCTTCTCCTATCATTTCGGATCTCCCCCTCCCCCTCCCACTTTCAAATCTCTTACTAGCTCTTCTTTCAGTTAGTCCTGACGAAGGGTCTCTGTCCGAAACGTCGACTGTACCTCTTCCTAGAGATGCTGCCTGGCCTGCTGCGTTCACCAGCAACTTTTATGTGTGTTTATTGCATCAAACAAACACAAACCACAACTCACTACACAAGAAAACGATGTCAGGCAGTCAAAACAACTGAAGAGCACAAAAGTAAAATGCTTTGACTAGATGGCATCGGCATTCAGTGGACTAGCAGTTTATTAACAATGAGCCACAGACTTCCATTCTGTGTCTATTGTTGCAATGTGTAGAAGTATTGCAATTTGAAATACTGACAATGTAATTATGTTGAAGCTTTAAAGTGTTTCAAAGTAAAGATTGTGGTACATATATTATTTAGAACTTTTATGGATTATGTTCATTAACACAGTTAATTACAGGGCATTTCACAATTGTAGATTTCAAAAGTATAATAACATTATATAAAAGAAAACTCCAGCTGTGCGGCAACAAAAGCTACGTGCATGGGAGCATTTCAGTTATTGTGCGGCGGCGCACCCACACAGCTGAGAGGGAATACTGGCGGGTGGACTGCCTGTCAGTCGTGTCCTTCTGGGTGGCACCAAGCTCTTTTGAGTGCTGTCAAAGCTACTCACCGAGGCAAGTAGGAAGGGTTCGTTTGCAATCCTGACTTGAGCCCTGCAGGTGGAGAACAAGCTCAGGGGAGTTGGGAGCTGAGTTACTCACTGTGCGATCCCCAGCTTCTGGCCTGCTCTTGTAGCCAATTTAAGACCATAAGGGATGGGAGCAGAATTTGGTCATGCAGCCTGCTTCACAATTTGATCATAGCTAACTTATCTTTCCTCTCAAACCAATCCTCCCTGTAACCTTTGACGCCCTTACTAATTGAGAACCCATCAACCCCCACTTCAAATGTACCCAATGAGTTGGCCTCTGTTCGTAAGGGAAGTCCTTCTGTTCTGAGGCTGTGCTGTCCGGTCCTAGTCTCTCCCACTAATGGAAACATCGTCTCTACTTCCACTCTATCTGAGCCGTTCAATATTCATTACATTAGAATTAGACCCCCCGCCACACACACACACACACCTCTTTCTTCTAAAGTCCAGTGACAACAGGCCCAGACTCATTAAGCATTAACCCTTTCAGTTCTGGCACCATTCTCATGAACTGCATTTGCACCCTCTCCAATGCCCACACCTCTTTCGTGCACATTGCTACTCCCGTTCGGTTTCTGGTCAATCGGAACCCCACACTCCCTCTCCCAGGAAACCGATGATGATGGACTGAGTGATGACGATGCCATTGAAGGCTAAGTTTTTCCTTGTTGGCTATTACCTTGCCCGGCGAGTATGTGGTGCTGATGTAATCTGCCTCCTTGCAGCAGCTGTAGTTCTGTTTTGCCGTGTCCACCATGGCTGTAAGCTGATGCATACCTGGCAGAGTGAAACAGCATGTCAACTTGTACGGGGCAAACTACCAGTCAGCGTCTGTGGGGGCAGTAGACCTACAACAGTGAGGGCAATCCTGCTGAAATTGAGTCTTTGCAAATTTCCTACTTGGCTGCCCTCTCTTCGAACATCACCCAAAGCAGTTTGAGGCCAGATCATTTCTGGGGTGAAACTGACATGACTTTGGACTTGGCCTTGCCTTGCAGTGTCCCCGTGAGCCAAGACTCACCCACTGGCCTTTGCTATAGCCCAGATTCTGCGAGGCAGCTGGAAAAAGTGCAGAACACTTGGATTCTATGAAACATGTGGTGAAGCTCTATAAATCTTTGAAACTTTTTTTTTTGGGGGGGGGAATGTCTGTTTATCTTGTACTGAGTTACCTGGGCCAGCTGTCTGCCTACATTTGTGTCATGATTTGAAGATGGGTCTTGGCCCGAAATGTCAGCTATCCATTTTCCTCCATAGATGTTCCTGACCTGTTGAGTTCACCCACCATTTGTATACGTTGCTACTATTTGCTGTTACAGGTGATGTGGCTGCAAGTAAGTTTTTCATTGCAATTATGCGTACATGTACTTGCGTCTATGACATTTGCCTGCATTTGGCCACATCCCTCCAAACTTTTCCTATCCACGCACCCATCTTATAAACTGTAATTATAGCCACTTCCAACACTCCCACTGGCAGCTTGTTCTGTTGTGACCGTAACAAAGTCACCAGAAGGACACCGAAGCTGGTGCAAAAAGAAAATTTTATTCAGTAAGACAACCATACTCGAGATACTCTTGGAAGAAGAGGCTCACAAACTCAAAGTACATCACATTTTCTACCCTTAAGACCAATGGTAACTTAATACAGTTTCAAAAGTTGCAATGACATTGTCCACTTCAATACTTTGGGTTGGCAATGGTTGCTTTGAGTTACATCTAATTTTCGAACACCTAGATCTTCACACCAACACTCCAGACACCCGAGACTGAATGTTAATCACCGCTGTCTCTTAGTTGCCTTCATGCATATGCAGACATCTCAGGTCAATGGGGCGTTTCCTGGTTTGCAATAGACCCCAGTCTGCAGATCCAGGAAGACCATTGTTCTGAGCTGCATTTTAAACTCAAACCACAATCCGCATTCAGGTCTTAATTCTGGTTGCTGTTGAAATTAATATTTGTCATATTCCATAACTCCAGAGTGTGCATTAACAGTTCCATATAGAGAACACCCTGCAGGTGAAAACATCATCTCGCTCAGGTTCCTATTAAATCTGTCTTTTTTTTTTGAAACCCATGCCCTCTAGTTTTTGGTTGGACGGGGGGGGGGGGGAGAGAGAACTGTGGCCATTCACCTTATCTATGCCCCTCGTGATTTTATACACCTCTATAAGGTTCCCCACTCATTCTGCTGCCCTCAAAGAAATAAAGTCCTCGCCTGCCCAACCTCTCCCTATAACTCAGGCCCCCCGAGTCCTGGCAGCATCCTTGCAAATCTTCTTTTCCATTGAGCACAGCTTAAAAATGTCTTTCCTGTAGCAGGCTGGCCAAATCTGAACAGAATTATTCCAAGTGTGGCCTCGCTAACGAGTTGTACAACTACAACATAACATCCCATCTCCTGTACTCTGTCCCTGACTGATGAACACCAATTCGCCTTCTTCGTCACGCTGTCTACCTGTGACACCAGTTTCAGCCTGCACTCCTTGGTCCCTCCGTTCCACAACATTCCCCAGGGTCTGGACTTCACAAATGCTTCACCTCGCACCTCTCTGAGTTGAAAACCATTTGCTATTTCTCAGATCATGTACCCAGCTGATCAAGATCCCCTTACAATTTCCAATAACTTTCCACACTGTTTATGATATCTCCTGTTGTCAACTGCAAGCTAAGTATGCCGACCACATTCCCATCCAGATCGAGATTCCCCGACAATCCCCGATGACTTTCTGCACTGTTTCCAAGTATCATTATCAATACGTACACAGTACACAACTCTGAGATTCGCCTTCCCTACAGCCACAAATAGAAACCGTTCAAAGAAAGCATCAACGTTCCCCCCACCCACAACGCAAATTGTGCAAATACCAAAACCAAAACAAGCGAAAAACACATAAAACACCAACATTCTGACATCAGCAAGCTTTCCAAGTATACCGACCACATTCACGTCCATTAGGATTAAAGGTCCCAGTGCTGACCCCAGCAGCGCACCACCAGTCACTGGCCTCCAGTCTGAGAAAATAAAAACCCTCAGCCCCCTCCCACTCAGCTAATTATGAATCCACTCAGCTTTTCCCCCTGGACCCGTACAATTTTATAGTCCAAACCAACCTGAACCTTGTTAAAGATAGACAGAAGCCCAAATGCTTTGTTACCACTCTTTACAGATTTGTCAGGCATGACTTCCCATGCATAAAGTTGTACAGACTAACCCAAATCAGACCTTCTATATCCAAATGTTGATAGGCCCGCCCATAATCGCCCACCACTGATGTCAGACTCATCGGCCTGTACTTCTCTGGCTTGGCTTTGCTGTCCTTCTGAGTTCACGGTGACACATTAACGGTCCTCCTGAACTTCACCTGCGACTGAAGGTGAAGCAATTACCTTGGTAAGGGCCTCTGGAATTTCCTCTGTAGTTTTCCAAGAGGTCTGACTCCGGGGAGGTGTAGACATTACTGTCCTTTGAGGTCACCACTACCACCTCCTTGGCCAAGCGAGGTCCTACAGGTAGAACTTGGCGTCTGGCATTGAAAACTCTGGATTATTTCAGCCATGTGCTGCCCAGCAGATCCGCTGAAGGCCGAGGAGACGGTGTGAGAGGAAAACCCTTCAACTTTCGGAGCACCCGAGCCCTTTCTGGAGAAGGTGGATGTCTTAAGTCTGAACCTGAATGGACCCAGCAACCTTTAGTGGGTGGAAGAGGGCTTAACCCAGTTTGAGGTGAGAGGGGGAGAGAGGAGCAGTTATGGACAGCGAGGAAGGCTGTCGTAGGATCCAGAGCAGTTAGAAATGTGGGCAGTGAAATGCCAGATGGAATTTAAACTAGGCCAGTGTGAGGTGCTGCTCTTTTGGAGGTCAAAGGTAAAAGGGAAAGAACGCACACTGTTAACGTCAGGGGCACTGGCGTACAGACTGCTCGGGAAGGCCAAGTCACTGGGCACATTTAACACGGAGGTTGATTCAGGAGGGCTTGAAAGGTTACAGGGGAGAAAGCAGGAGAACGGGGTTGGGACGGGCAGTAAATCAGGCCCTGATGGAGCGAGGAGCGGGCATCATGGGCCACACCTGCTGTGTCCGGTCCTCTTACAATCCGTGCAAGTCCACGGGTCCCGGAAGTGGCCACACAAGTGGGTTGGAAGGGGCATGGCCTACTCGTTTTCAGTGACTGGTCAGGAAATCACGTTTCAGCCGTGGTCAGGACTGGGTGAAGGTCCGGTCGGAGGAACGTAAAGTTCAATGAATGCACACAGGGCAGGCAGCAAGAATCGTTTCCCTTCAGCAGGGGTGTCCATTTCCGGAGGGAGTGGGCTGGGAGGTGGAGAGGGATTAGAGGGGGTGGGTTTCAGGCGGGGAGTGGGAGGCTCAGCGAGGAGTCAGAAGCTTGACCCCCCCCCCATTTCCTGGGGGTGTGGTGTAGGCGGACCCCCACAGCTTTGGAGAATCATCAGGTCTGGAGGAGATGGTTACAGACCCAGGACTGAAGAAGACGGGGCCGGGATGGTCAGCATTGATGTGATGGGCAGAATGGCCTGCTTCCACGTTGTAGGATTCCACACCCTGTCCCAGGTAGGTGAAGTAGCCAGTCCCTTTCCTCGGGCTGACAGTATTCAATGATCCGGGGCCACGGGCTGTACAACATGGAGGGAGGGGCGGGGGGGGCAGGCCCTTCACCTTACTGCACCCATACTTGTCTGGTGTACCTGTGATTGCTGGACAGATCCCACAGCCTCTTCATCTGGCTGCCCCACCCCTCCCTCAGCAGGACGTGCTGCCCTGCATACCGGGACGAGGGGTCGCGGGAGTCCGCAGGCCGACCAGGAGGATCCCAGTCCTTCACACGGATCCTCCACCCTTGAAGGAGGGTGGGCGGGGGTGGCCAGGACTCACCGACTCTCTGTTCTTGCAGGCGGTGGGAGGGGTGGGGTAGGAACAGCAAAGGGCCTCGATATGTCTGTCAGTGCTGGTACACCAGCAGACCGGAGGGCAGACAGTATCCCTTCCCGCAGTCGGAGCAGGTGAAGGGCCTCTCCCCTGTGTTGGGGGCCTGTTGCTGCAGCAGGCGAAGCCCTTGCTGCACTCAAAAGCAAGTCATAGAGTACATTCGGCCCATCTAGTCCATGCTGATCTTCCACCTGCACCCATACCATATCCCTCCAAACCGCCCTCATCCATGTACCTACCCACACTTCTCTTACTTTTTATAAATTGAACCCTAAACCTGTGGCCTCTAATTCCAGTTTCATTTCCCCTGCAGATCATTCTGCAATCCCCCCCCCCACCAATTCCCCTTAAACATTTCACCTTTCAACCCAGAACTGTGACCTCCAGTCCCAGTCTCACACAAGCTGAGGGACGAAAAGCCCTGGACACGTTCACCCCATCTATAACCCTCTTAATCTTGTTCACCTCTATCAGGCCTCCCCTCATTCTCCTCCGCTCCAGGGAATGAAAGTCCGAACCCATCCAAACATTTCACGGTACCTCAGGACCTCAAATCTTGGCGACGTCCCTGTAAACCCCTGCACTCTTTCAAGCTTCTCTCTCCTCTGGGCAGGCGAGCAGAACCGCACACACACCACTGCAAGTTCGGCCTCACCAATGTCGTGTGCAATTTGGACGTTAACGCCCAAGCTCCTGCACTTCCTGCTCTGATGTACGAGGGCCAGCGTGCCTAACGACCCGGTGCACCAGCAGGCTGGAAGAGCAGCAGGTCGCAGGAACAGCCCCTCCCCGCCAAGGAGCACAACCACAAGCAGCAACGCCACAAGACAGCAGCATCCACCCTCAAAACCCCGCCGTCCAGGCTACGCTCTCTTCGCGCTGCTGCCATCGGGAGAGAGGACCCTGGGTCCTTAGATCCCACAGCACCGGGTTCAGGAACAGTTATTGCACTCGACCAACAAGTCTCCTGAACCAGAGTGGATAACTTCACTCACCTCAACTCTGAACTGATTCCACAACCTATGGACTAACTTTCAATGGCTCGCCACCTCACATTCCCGTTATTATTTTGCCTTCTTTTGCACGCTGGCTGTCCGCAATTGTGTTTTTAATTGATTCTATTGTGCTCCTTTTGCGTCTAATGTGAATGCCTGCAAGAAAACGGATCTCAGTCTAGTGCATGGCGACAGTGGTGACTCACAGCTTCCCCTGGCTCTCAACAGCCTTTCCATCCTCGGAGCAGATGAAGGATCTCTCCCCGGTACCGAGCCACCGCCACGCAAGGGCAGGGCCGCGCATTATTGTGTGTGGGTGCGCCGGTGCTGTAGGAGTCCTGTAGACTGGGTGAAGCCCTTGCCGCAGATGGGGCAGGAGAAGGGCCGCTCCCCGGTGTGGGTGCGCTGGTGCTGCTGGAGGCTGGAGCACTGGGTGAAGCCCTTGCCGCAGACGGGGCAGGAGAAGGGCCGCTCGCCGGTGTGGGTGCGCTGGTGCTGCAGGAGGCCGGACGACTGGGTGAAGCCCTTGCCGCAGAAGGGGCAGACGAAGGGCCGCTCCCCGGTGTGAATGCGGTGGTGCTGGAGAAGGTGGGAAGACTGGGCGAAGCCCTTCCCGCAGACAGGGCAGGTGAAGGGTCGCTCGCCGGTGTGGGTGCGCTGGTGCTGCAGGAGGCCGGACGACTGGGTGAAGCCCTTCCCGCAGACGGGGCAAGTGAACGGTTTCACCCCACTGTGGGTGCGCTGGTGCTGCAGGAGCTGGGACGCTTGGGTGAATCCCTTCCCGCAGACGGGGCAGGTGAAGGGCCGCTCGCCGGTGTGGGTGCGCTGGTGCTGCAGGAGGCCGGTAGACTGGGTGAAGCCCTTGCCGCAGAAGGGGCAGATGAAGGGCTTCTCCCCGGTGTGGAGCCGCTGATGCTGCAGGAGGCCCGAGTACCAAGCGAATCCCTTCTCGCAGACGGGGCAGTCAAACGGCTTCTCCCCGGTGTGGACCCGCCTGTGGGCCTCCAGCTGGCAGGGGTACAGCCAGGCCTTGCCGCACACATCGCACTCGTACCACTGCTCCTCCTTGACGTGGACAGTCATATGATCCTCGGCATCAGCTGACCGGCTGAAACCCAGTCCGCACACAGAGCAAAGGTGGAGATCCCCGACGGGGCTGCTCCCTCCCTCCATGGGCGAGGGGCCGAGGGTGCGTGGATTCCAGAGAGTCGAGCGGGTCAGTCTGACGGCAGCTCTAGGCTTCCTGCCCGTCTGCGCCCAGCTTCCAAGCCCTGAGGAGGGAATGCGGTACATGTGAGGGGCAGCGAACTTCTCCCCCGCAGGGCCCACGTCAGCTCAAAGCTGCAGGATAGTTTTGGTTGATTAAACGGGAAAGGTATGGCCTTCACACTGCTTGGAATGGGAGGGGATGCCACAATAGGAGGGGCTCCAAAGTCACAGGTTCCATACCCACAGTGACCTACAGTGCTGCTCTCCCACATCCCACAGACTGGACCACAACTTGCTGCCTTATATTTCCCATAAGCAAAAATGCACCAGAGTTATTCTGACAGCACCTCCCAGACCTGGTCCCTCTCCCACCCAGCAACACACACAAAATGCTGGAAAGACTCAGCAGGCCAGGCAGCATCTATGGAAGTAAACCAGTCAACGTTTCGGGCCCAGACCCCTCTTCAGGAGAAATGTCTCAGTCCTCATGAAGGGTCTCAAACTGAAACATCGACTTTTTCCCCCAAGGCCTGCTGAGTTCCTCCAGCATTTTGTGCGTTGCTTGGATTTCCAGCATCTGCCGATTTTCTCTCGCACCCAGGGCAGGTGTTGGGTCGAATCGGGTCCACATCCCAACACTCTCTCTCAGGCAGAGCCGTGGGCGCCCCCACACCGGAAAAAGGACAATGATCGAGGAAAGATCCCAGGATAGTTAGTCACGGCACAGCACCTTTAGGCAGATTCAGCAGTGAACCTATCCCACTACGCCCCAGAAATGTTGGGGTTGTTACCCACAATCCCTCACGGTCGAGAAACCGCCCTATCAATTGCACTGAGAGGTGGGACGCTGGTCTGTCACTCACACATGGCCCCGCCTCCACCCCCCGGATCCTGACAACAGGTAGACCCCCTCCCGTGACGTTTTCCACGGGCTGGCGGCCCTCACATGTCTCCTTTGGCCTGGAGCCCAACGCGAACGCGCACCCACACCGCATTGTGGCCATTCCCCGCGCCCTGTGGCACCTTCCTCCGCGAAGAGCCGCAAAGTCGCTGCGGGGGAAGGCCGGCGGACTCCCGCCAGAGATGGGGGCCCGGGGATTTCAGGGAGCAAGGGAACGGAGGCGGGTAGGGGAGAAGAAAAAGGGAACACCCACCTCCCCGTCCGGGCCGAGCTCCGCCCGTACACGTGACCCGAGCCCCGGGGCGCCGCGGGGAACGTGAGGGCCGGCCCCGCCCACCTCGGGAGGCCTGACCAATGGGGTCCCTCACTGGGGAGAGGGGGCGGGGTCTTGGAGACATTCCCCAGCGGCACAGTTCAATGGGAACATGGACGGAACCCGAACAGATAAGAGATTTAGAATAGAAATGGTTACATATTCCGACACATTGTACGTGAATCTGGTACATTGCAAAAATAAATATAAAATAAAAGAATAATATGTAATGTAAATAGATCTTAGCAGAGGACTCTAGTCCGAGGGACAGCCACAAACGCTGCTCGCTGGTCTGCCAGCGCACACATAGAACGCTGCAGGAACTCAGCAGACCAGGTAGCATCTATGGAAAAGTCGTTTCGGGCCGAGACAGCGAGATGTCCGTGGAGGAATGCTGTCGGCCGGTAGTCCGTGCCGAGGAACCGCACTGAAACTTGGCGCAGCCAGCGCAAGGACTCGGTGGGGAAAGACCGTAGCAACACACACAAAATACAGGTGGAACGCAGCAGGCCGGGCAGCATCTCTAGGAAGGGGTACAGTCGACGTTTCGGGCCGAGACCCTTCGTCAGGACTGACTGAAGGAAGAGCTAGTAAGAGATTTGAAAGTGGGAGGGGGAGGGGGAGATCCAAAATGATGGGAGAAGACAGGAGGGGGAGGGATGGAGCCAAGAGCTGGACAGGTGATAGGCAAAAGGAATATGAGAGGATCATGGGACAGGAGGCCTAGGGAGAAAGAAAGGGGTAGGGGACCCCAGAGGAAGATGGAGAGCAGGCAAGGAGTGATTGTGAGAGGGACAGAGAGGGGAAACTAATAAATAAATAACAGATGGGGTACGAGGGGGAGGTGGGGCATTAGCGGAAGTTAGAGAAGTCGATGTTCATGCCATCAGGTTGGAGGCTACCCAGACGGAATATAAGGTGTTGTTCCTCCAACCTGAGTGTGGCTTCATCTTTACAGTAGAGGAGGCCGTGGATAGACACGTCAGAATGGGAATGGGACGTGGAATTAAAATGTGTGGCCACTGGGAGATCCTGCTTTCTCTGGCGGACAGAGCGTAGGTGTTCAGCGAAACGGTCTCCCAGTCTGCGTATTGCCAATATATAGAAGGCTGGACAGACCATAGCTGCTGGACAGGCAGGGCCGGGTTCGGGGAGCAAGCCCCCTC
This sequence comes from Mobula hypostoma, assembly GCF_963921235.1. Taxonomy (NCBI): domain Eukaryota; kingdom Metazoa; phylum Chordata; class Chondrichthyes; order Myliobatiformes; family Myliobatidae; genus Mobula; species Mobula hypostoma. The sequence goes on along the minus strand of NC_086106.1, from coordinate 17,254,476 downwards.
AATTGCTGTGGTATTTTACCACCCAAGGGGGCGAATTCAGTAGCATCGGTGCTATCGTTTTTTTAAAAATATGATTTGTCAGTGTAATCGGCGACACCCAATGTAGACTGAGAAACGGCTCTGTCAGCTACCTTCACTCCGTTGGCAACAAGCGGCATTTTCCGAATTTCAATCCTCATTCCCATTTCCATTCCCATTCCCATTCGGACAATGGACTATTCTACTGCCACGATGAGGCCACTCGCGGGGTGGAGGAGCAAAACCTTATATTTCATCTGGGTAGCCTCCAACCTGATGACATGAACATCGATTTATCTTCACTTCCAGTTATTTCTTCACCCATCCCTCTTCTCTCTTTTTCCATTCTCCATTCTGGCTCCCCTCTTGCCCCTTCTCCTCACCTGCCTAAAACCTCCCTCTGGTGCCCCTCCTCACTCTCATATCCCCACCACTCTTTCCTCCTATCAGATTCCTTCCTCAGCCCTTCACCTTTCCCACCTATCACCTCATCAACCCCTCCCCCTCCCACTTACCTTTCCCCTCACCTGGCTTTACCTGTCACCTGACTTCCCCTCCCTCCACCTGCTTATTCCGGCTTCTTCACCTTTCCAGTCCTGAAGAAGGGTCTCAGCCCGAACATCGACTCTTTATTCCTCTCCATAGACGCTGCCCGACCTGCTGAGTTCCTCCAGCATTTTGTGTGCGTGCGTTGCTCTGGATTTCCAGCATCTACAGATTCTCTTGTGTTTTTGTAACTTAACACCAAGTGATTTGTTTTCTTGCGGGCATTCACATTAGATACAAAGGGAACACAATGGAATCAATTAAAAACACACTTGCAGACAACCAGCGTGCAAAAGAAGACAAACTACAAATACAACAAAAGTGAATAATAAATAATAACAGGAACTTGAGGTTTAAAGCCCTTGAAAATGAGTCCATAGGTTGTGGAATCAGTTCAGTGTTGAGGTGAGTGAAGTTATCCACTCTGGTTCAGGAGACTTATTGGTTGAGTGCAATTACTGGTTTATTCTTGTAATTTTAAATTATAAATAAAGTTTATTTTTGGTTAAAAATGTTTAATTTGCTTTTTTATTTACACAGAATGGTTGATATGTGAAACACCCAGTTGGCACTGGTGACATTTCACCCATCCAATCTGCTCCTCTATTCAGTCACGGCTGATTTTTTTTTTCCTCATCCGCATTTTCCCGTCTTCTCCCCGTAACCACCCTTACCAATCCAAACCCCTTGCTCCAAGGAGGCCTCGGTTGAAATCCTCCATGACAACAAACCTATTACTTTACATATTTCCTTGATCTGATTACCTGTCAGCTCCTCAGTGTCCCAGGGCTATTAGGGGTCCGTAGTACAAGTCCATCAGTGAGATTGCACCCTGTCTAAACCTGAGTTTCACCCAAGTGGACTCAGTTTCTGACCTCTTCATGATGTCTCCTCTGAATGCAGCTGTGATATAGTCCCTGATTCAGAGTGCAACTCCAACCCCTCTATCATCTCTGAAACTTCAAAACCCTGGTACACTGATCACCCATTCCTGCCCCTCTCTCATCCAAGTTTCAGGAGTGTCTACAACATCGTAGTTCCATGTACTGATCCATGCTCTAATTTCATCACCCTTGACCATAATAGTCCCAGCATTAAAATATACACACTTCAAACTATCCAACCCATCATACCTGTTATTTTGATTTTGCCTCTCAATACTTCCCCTGACATCTACCTTCCTCTCTGATCTATTCATTCATGTCTGCCTGAGGCCTCCATTGGTCAGAGTTGACAATGGATATTGTGTTTTAGCTGTCTAGATACGCAAGCCTGGGCAGTACGATATGGAGAACGAGCTGTCGCCCATGTAGCAAGCTCTCCCTCTCCAGGCATCTGATGAACCCAAAGGAACGGCAGAGACTGATACGGTTTGGCACCAGCGACGGCACAGGAGCTGCCAGTCAGCGTTGAGCTCAACGTGGGACTGCCTCAGGGACTCCAGCTCTGGAGTTTTCCCTCGGGGTTCACTCCCGAAGCCTTCCCCATGAGTGGGTACAGCGGAGGTTTGAGATCAGAGTTTCCCTTCTCCTAGATGAGCTGCCAACCACGGCTGACGAGCCCCGTCTGCCCGAAGCAACTGGTTTTAAGGTGCCAGTAATCTGCCTTTGCCCCTTCTCCGGTCAGTAGAAACGGTTCGGCTGGGCTCGGTACCTAGGCCACACGTGAAGGCCGGGAGCTGGACTTGGTTGTCAGAGGCTACTTGAGTTGCACGTCATTGGGAGCATTTAATAGGTAGTGAGAGGTTGTTCTCATTACCACCCCCACTCCGGCTATAACAGCCTTCAGGAACCAATTAATATAAAATATTTGTCTATTTATTTGTATCTAATTAAGAAACATATTAGGTCTGAATTTTATAGGATATAAGGTTGACTGAATGATTGATATATTCTATTTAGATTTATCTCTTTATTTATATATAAGATTTATTATATAAGATAACAGATGTTGAATCTGATTTACCTTTTAGAAGATATTAATCTTTTATAACATAAGATTAATATTTATGTATATAAAATATCTGATTTATCTATTGATGTAAGATATCAGATCTGTTTAAATAATATCAAATTTAGATCGACATAATCTAACAGATTATTTATTAATGTAAGACAATGCATTTTTCTTTCCATAAAATATACTGTTTGAAAGTTTAAAGTGGGCTGGGTCAAGATGGGACAGGGCTGAGGATGGGACAGCTGGTATACAAGTAGATGCAGTGTGTAGTGAGACGGTGAGGAAGGACAGGCAGGTGATAGGGCAAAATTGCAGCCAGTGGGATGAGTTGCAGCGTAACATGAGGGCAAAGATGGAAAAGGGTGATGATTACTAGACTGAAGGTGTTGTATTCAAATGCATAAGGGTAGATGATCTTGCAGCACAGTTAGAGATTGGCTGGTGTGATGATTTTATTTATTGCGATTCAGCGTGGAATAGGCCTTCCAGCCTTTCGAGCCACGCTGCCCAGCAACCCCTCAATTTAATCATAACCTAAGCACGGGACAATTTACTATAACCAACTGACCTACCAACCGGTAGGTTTTGAACTGTGGGAGGCAACCGGAGCACCGGTGGAAACCCACATGGTCACGGGGTGAACGTACAAACTCCTTACGGCAGCGGTGGGAATCGAACCCGGATCGCCTGTACTGTAAGGCGTTGTGCTAACCACTACGCTACTGTGCCGTTATGGGCATCACTGAGTCGTGGCTGCAAGAAGATCAGCAAGGAGCACAGAACGTGTATCCGTCTGGGTTAGCCAAAGAAACTGGCGAAATTGACTTTGACGGCACAAAACTACGGTGCTGTGCCAATGGCTTTCGGGACTGCCTGGTAAAGGAAGCTATTGAAATAAAACTAGAGGAAAAGAATTTTAACAAAGACTAAGGTCTTGCTCTATGGAATTCAATTGTGAACAAGGTGGGACAGTGGAAACCTGACTGGATGAGGACTAACCAATCAGGGGACAGACTATGGGGGTATAAATACCACCAGACTAGAAGAATTCCATGGACTCAGTGATTATGTTAGAGACTGAAATAAGGAAGGCCCAGGCAAATAGACAGTCAGTAGTGGCAGTGTTCATTGACATTGAAAAAGCCTATGATATGATGCGGAAGGAAGGATTATTAATTAAACTGCACAAGACGGGGGTTGGTGGGAGAGTTTTTAATTAGATTCAAGATTTTTTCTTTGGTAGAAAAATTCAAGTTCGGATTGGATTGGAATTATCAAAACAGTACATAGTGGAAAATGGCACATCTCAAGGTAGTGTGATTAGCCCGTTACTCTTCATGATTATGATCAATGATGTCTTCACAAAGGTACCAGTGGATATAGGTAGGTCACTGTTTGCAGATGATAGGGCCTTGTGGGAAAGAGGCAGGAACATGGAGCATATAGTCAAGAAACTACAAGAAGCAATTGATGAAGTGGTGGAGTGGGGTTATGATTGGAGATGTAGATTTTCAGTAGAAAAAACTCAAACTCTATTTTTCACCAGGAAAATAACTGAGGTAGGGAAGAAGTAAAGGATGTATGGGATTGAATTAGAAAAGGTTGGACGATTTAAATTTCTGGGAGTTATATTTGATTCACGATTAACATGGGCAGAACATATCGGGAAAGTTGAGGAGAAATGTAAAAAAGTAATAAATGTGATGAGATGTTTGACTGGTTGGGAATGGGGAGCAAGTTGTTCAGCTTTGAAGAGAATGTATGTGGCTTCAGTGAGATCTGTATTGGATTATGGAAATATAGCATATGGATCAGCAGCTAGGTCTCTTACAGGGAAGCTGGATGTGATTCAGGCTCAGGCCTTGAGAGTGTGCAGTGGGGCTTTTAAAACGTCACCAGTGTCAGCCCTACAGGTAGAAATGGGAATAATGCCTTTGGAACTAAGAAGGATGCAATTGATAGGAAACTACTGGGCTAACTTGCAGGGACACAATGATTCTCACCCTGCAAAAGGAGTGTTGCAGGAGTGCTGGGAAAATGGGAGGTTTCAGAGGGATACCTTTAGTCGGGTAGGGAATGATATCGCGAAAGAATGTGGAGGGTTTGATCTAAGAATAAGTCCTTCAGTAGTTCATCCGGTTGTAGCTCCATGGAAGCTTGTATGGCCTGACATAGACTGGCATTTGTTAGAGGTAAAAAGGAAAGGAAAATATAAAACTGATTTGGTAAATGCATTTAACTGTCATGTGCTGGAAAAGTATAGTGATTATACTCAGATTTATACTGATGGTGCTAAGGAACCTGAAACAAGAGTGACAGGGTTTGGGGTGGTAATACCAGCAAAAGAAATTGGAATCAGCAGAAGAACATCTAATAAGTTAAGGGTGTTTACAGTGGAGATGCTGGCAGTGTTGGTTGCGTTGCAATGGGTGCAGAAAGCCAGATAAGGCCAAAGCATTGATATGTTCAGATTCATCCTCAGTTCTAGCAAGTTTAAGGTCTTTTCACTCAAACAGTTGGCAGGATGTACTTTATGAAGTCCTTCAGTCAGTCACAAGAATTGCAAATCAGGGAGGTCAGGTAAAATTTCTATGGGTTCCAGCACATTTTGGGGGTGAATTAGTTGGCAAAGAGGGCGTTAAAGAAAGAAAATAAGAAATGCACATTAGTATCAGTAAAGCAGAGGTTAAGTGTGTAATCTGGGAAAAAATCAACCAAATGTGGCAAGAAAGATGGGACAGGGAGGGGAAAGGGAGGCATTTATATCATAGAATAGTACAGCACAGTACAGGCCCTTCGGCCCACAATATCGAATATAAAAGTGTGTTGCAGGTACTAGGGTAGGTAGTGGATACAGAAGAGAGGAGACTGTGTGGACTAGGTTAAGGCTGGGGCATTGTGCATTAAACAAAACGTTAAAAATGACAGGGAAACACCAGACAGGATTGTGTGAGGAATGTCAGGAAGAGGAGTCAGTAGAACATGTAGTTCTGAGTTGCAGGAAGTATGGGATAGAGAGAGATGATGAGAATTGATCTAAGGGAGTTGGGGGTGCAGGAATTCACATTAAAAGGGTTGCTGGGCATGGGTGAGAGAGCACAGGTCAGGGTATTTTTAGCTTTCTTAAGGGGTACAGGGTTTTTTTTAATAGGATATGATGGATAAGCAGGAATAGGGTACTAGGATGGCCAGAGATGGGAGGATAAAGTGTAGGTTAGTGTGTGTGTGTGTGTGTGTGTGTGTGTGTGTGTGTGTGTGTGTGTGAGAGAGAGAGATTGGGTGAAGGGATTTGGAATGTAAGTCTATTATACACTCTGGAGCAGAAGGTGGCGGTGATGCACCACTAAGCTGGGTGCCAACCGCCGTAAAACAAGAAGAAGAAGAAGAAGAAGAAGAAGAGTTTATTCATCATAATTGGGAGCTTAACATTCAAGGATACACCTTGCATCAAAAGGACAGGCAGGTAGGTGGGGGGGGGGTGCTCTGTTAGTAAAAACTGACATCAAATCCTTTGGAAGATGTAGAATCCTTTGGGTAGAGTTAAGAAACGGCTCCCAAACAGCAGTCAGCATGTGAGATATAAATGTCAAAGGAAAATAGAAAAAGTATGTAAAAAAGGCAAGGTTAAGGCTGATATGCAGGTAGATTGGGAAAATCTGCTTGGTCCTGGATCCCAAGAGAGGGAATTTGTAGAATGCTTATGAGACGGCTTTACAAAGCACCTTATGGTGGAGCCCACAAGGGGAAAGGAAATGCTGGATTGGCTGTTGTGTAATGAACCAGATTTGATTAAGGAGCTTAAGGTAAAGGAACCCTTAGGAGAGAATGATCATGGTAGAATTCTCCCTGCAGTTTGAGAGGGAAAAGATAAAGTTAGGTTATCAGTATTACAGTGGCGTAAAGGGAATTACAGAGGCACGAGAGAGGAGCTGGCCACGGTTGATTAGACGAGGGCACCAGCAACAATGATGGTAGAACAGCAGCGGCTGGAGTTTCTGGGGGAAATTTGGAAGGCACGGGATAGATACATCCCGAAGATGAAGAAGTATTCTAAAGGAAGGGTGAAGCAACAGTGGCTGACAAGGGAAGGCAAAGCAGAATAAAAGCAAAAGAGAAGGCGTACAATACAGCAGGAAGTTAAAAGATTGGGTAACTTTTTAAAACCCATAACGAGAGAAAAGATGAAATATGAAGGGAAGCTGGTCAATAATAGCAAAGAGGGTACAAAAAGAGAAACGGGAGAAGATATTGAACTGATGCTGAAGAGATAGTAATGGGGCTAAAGAAATGGTGGATGAACTGAATAAGTATTTTGCATCAGTCAGGGGAAGACATCAGCAGTATGTCAGAGGTTGAAGAGTGTCAGGGAGCAGAGTGAGTGAAGTTGCCATCACTAGGGAGAAGGTGCCTGGGAAACTGAAGGGTCTAAAGGTAGATAAGTCACCTGGACCAGATGGTGTGCACCCCAGGGCTCTGAAAGAGGTGGTTGAAGAGACTATGGAGGCATTAGTAGTGATCTTTCAAGAAAGACTAAATTTTGGAATAGTTCCCAAGGACTGGAAAATTGCAAACCTCACTGTACTCTTTAAGAAGGGACGGAGGCAGAAGAAAGGAAATTACAGGTCAATTAACCTGACTTCAGTGGTTGTGAAGATGTTGGACTCTATTATTAAGGATGCGGTTTCGGGGTACTTGGAAGCACATGATAAAGCAGGCCAAAGTCAGCATGGTTTCCTTGAGGGGAAGTTTTGCCCGACAACTCGATTGGAACTCTTTGAGGGAACAATAGGCAGGATGGACAAAGGAAAATCGGTCGATGTTGTGTATTTGGATTTTCGGAAGGCCTGTGACAAGCTGCCGCACATGAGGCTGCTAAACAAGATTAGAGCTCCTGGTATTACAGGAACGATACTTGCATGGATGGGAGATCCACGATGTGGGGCCGCATGGTAGTGTAGTGGTCAGCCCAACGCCTTACAGTACCACCAACCCAGGTTTGGTTCCCACAGCCGCCTGTAAGGAGTTTGTATGTTGTCCTCGTGGCCGTGTGGGTTTCCTCCAGGAACTCAAATACAAACGTTTGTAGATAGATGGAAAAGATTGGTTGCCTGGCAGGAGGCAAAGGGTGGGAATAAAGGGAACCTATCACGGCTGGCTGCCAGGGATTAGCAGTGTTACACAGGGGGTCAGTAATGGGACCACTTCTTCGGAAATTATATGTCAATGACTTGGATGACAGATTTGATGGCTTCGAGGCCAAGGTTGCAGAGGAACTGGAATTTGATTGTAAACAAGGTGGGGCAGCGGAAACCTGATTGGATGAGGACTAACCAATTACGGGGACAGACTATGGGGGTATAAATGCCATAGGTGGTAAATAGATAGGTGGGGGTCAGGTAGTCGTGAGGAAGCAGGGAGCCTGAAGAACGATTTGGACAGATTGGGAGGATGGGCAAAGAATCGGCAGATGGAGTATAGTTTAGGGAAGTGTGTGGTCATGCATTTTGGTAGAAGGAATAAAGGCAGAAACTATTTCTAAACAGAGAGAAATTTTAAAAAAAACATAATAGGTGCAAAGGGACTTGGGAGTCCTCGTGTAGGATTCTCTAAAGGTTAACTTACAGGTTGAGTCGGAGGTGAGGAAGGCAAAAGTGATGTTAGCATTCGTTGTGAGAGGACTAGATTATAAGAGCAAGGACGTGTTGCTGAGTCTTTATAAGGCATTGGTCAGACCACACGGAGCATTTTGAGAAATCTTGGGCCTCAAAGGGGAAACAAGAGTAATTTTTTGAATTAACAGGTTAATGAATGAGGACTGTTTGATGGTTCTGTGTGGTACTGATTGGAGTTTAGAAGAATGGGGGGGGGATCTCATTGAAACCTATCGAATATTGAAAGGCATAGAAAGAGTGGATGTGGAGAGGATGTTTCCAAAAGTGAGGGAGTCTAAGGTCAGAAAGCACAGCCTCAGATTAGAGAGACATCCATTTAGAACAGAGATGAGGAGGAATTTCTTTAGCCAGAGGGTGGAGAATTTGTGGAATGCATTGTCTTGGACAGCTGAGGAGGCCAAGTCATTGGGTATATTTAAAGCGGAGGGTGACTGGTTCTTGGTTAGTCAGGACATTAAAGGTTATGGGGAGAAGGTAGGAGAATGGGGTTGAGAGGGAAAATAAATCAGCCATGATGAAATAGAGGAGCAGACTCGATGGGCCGAATGGCCTAATTCTTCTCCTACTTCTTATGGTCTTATTGTGTAAATTTATTATCAAAGTACGTATATGAGAAAGAATCTAGTGGTTTCCCAGTGTATAAGATAAATAAACTCTTCTCGGGCTTCCAGCCTGGTACAGCTGTCAATCTTTATAGACGTTTTGATGACAAACTCTACCATCTTCATCAGGGGTGATACCAGGGCATGTCTAGTCTGGTGGTATTTATACCCCCATGTCTAGTCTGGTGGTATTTATACCCCCATGTCTGGTCCGGTGGCATTTATACCCCCATGTCTAGTCTGGTGGTATTTATACCCCCATGTCTAGTCCGGTGGCATTTATACCCCCATGTCTAGTCCGGTGGTATTTATACCCCCATGTCCAGTCCGGTGGCATTTATACCCCCATGACTAGTCCGGTGGCATTTATACCCCCATGTCTAGTCCGGTGGCATTTATATCCCCATGTCTAGTCCAGTGGTATTTATACCCCCATGTCTAGTCCGGTGGCATTTATACCCCCATGTCTAGTCCGGTGGCATTTATACCCCCATGTCTAGTCCGGTGGCATTTATACCCCCATGTCTAGTCCGGTGGTATTTATACCCCCATGTCTAGTCCGGTGGCATTTATACCCCCATGTTTAGTCCAGTGGTATTTATACCCCCATGTCTAGTCCGGTGGTATTTATACCCCCATGTCTAGTCCGGTGGCATTTATACCCCCATGTCTAGTCCGGTGGCATTTATACCCCCATGTCTAGTCCGGTGGTATTTATACCCCCATGTCTAGTCCGGTGGCATTTATACCCCCATGTCTAGTCCGGTGGCATTTATACCCCCATGTCTAGTCTGGTGGCATTTATACTCCATTGTCTAGTCCGGTGGCATTTATACCCCCATGTCTAGTCTGGTGGCAATTATACCCCATTGTCCGACCCTCTGATTGTTTGACCTGGATCCTAGCCAATTGCATAACTAGGGCTGTGGATAGGGCTTTAAACAAAAGGTGGGGGTGGAGGTGGGGGGGGTGTTCAACAGATTGAAGGAGTATTGATAAAATAAAAAAAGAAAAGTGTGGATAAAGATAAAGAAAAAAACAAAAGATAAAAAAGAGAAAAGTAAGAGTGGAGAGAAGAAAAGTCAAATGCAAAAGAGTAAAAGATTACAAGATTTTAAAAGCACAATGAGTGTAAGGGCACTTTATTGGAATGCCTGTAGTATTCAAAACAAGGTCGGTGAACTTGTGGCATAAATCAGTACAAGGGGGTATGATTTAGTGGCCATTACAGACACGTGGTTGCAGGGTGGAGTGGATTGGGAACTAAATATCCAAGGATATCAGGTAATACGGAAGGATAGGCTGGAAGGTAAGGGACGTGGGATAGCACTCTTAATTAAAGATGAGATCAGGGCGATAGTGAGAGACGATATAAGATCTAAGGAGCAGATAGTTGAATCCATCTGGGTAGAGATTAGGAACAGAAAAGGGAAAAAATCACTGGTGAGAGTTGTCTATCGGCCACCGAATAATAATATTACAGTGACACAGGCAATAAACTGAGAAATATCTGAGGCAAGTAAAAATGGAACAGCAGTTATCATGGGGGACTTTAACTTGCATATAGATTGGGTGAATCAAGTTGGTCGAGGCAGCCTTGAGGAAGATTTCACAGAATGCATCCATGATGGCTTTCTTGAACAGCGTGTTATTGAACCTACAAGGAATGTGCTATCTTAGATCAGGTTCTGTGCAATGAGACAGGTAAAATTAGTGATCTTGTAGTTAGGGATCCTCTTGGAAAGAGTGATCACAGTATGACTGAGTTTCCCATACAAATGGAGGGTGCAAAACTAGTGTATTATGCCTAAACAATGGAGGCTACAATGGGATGAGGGAGGATTTGGCTAGTGTAGACTGGGAACTCAGGCTATATGATGGGACAGTTGAAGGCTTTCAAAGAGAATTTTCACGGTGCTCAACAAAAGTATATTCCAGTTAAAAGCAAGGGCAGTAAGGGGGGGGAGAGCCAGCCTTGGATAACTAAGGAAATAAAGGAAGGCATCAAAATAAAAGCTTGTGCATACAAAGTCTCCAAGAGTAGGGGGAAACTGAAAGATTGGGAAAACTTTAGAAAGCAACTAAGAGCCACTAAGCAAACAATACAAAAAAGGAAAGATAGATTATGAAAATAAACCAGCACAAAATATAAAAACAGATAGCAAAAATTTTTATAATTATATAAAGTAGAAAAGGGTGGCTAAAGTGAATATAGGTCCCTTGGAGGACAAGAAGGGGGGAATTGATATTGGGTAATGAGGAAATGGAAGAGGCTTTAAATGGTTATTTTGTGTTGGACTTCATGGTGGAGGACACATCTAACATACCAAAGAGAGATGATCTGGATGTGATGGGATGTAAGGACCTCGATACAATAGCTATCACTGGAGAGGTAGTGCTGAGCAAACTTGTGGGCCTGAAGATAGATAAGTCCTCTGGACCCGATGGATGCATCCCAGGGAACTGAAAGTAATGGCAGAAGTTATAGTAGAGGCTTTGGTGGTGATTTACCAAAATGCTCTGGACTCTGGGCAGGTCCCGGCGGTTTGGAAGACAGTGAATGTTGTGCCACTGTTCAAAGGAGGATGTAGGCAAAAGGCAGGTAACTATAGGGCAACATCAACACTGCCCTCAAACGCATCTCTTCCATTTCACCCACGTCTGCTCTCAAACCATCCTCCCACCACTCTATCAGGGATAGGGTTCCTCTTGTCTTCACCTACTACCACCAGCCTCTGCATCTAGCACATAATTCTCCGAAACTTCCGCCACCTCCAAGGGGATCCCACCACCAAGCATATCTCCCCCCCCACCACACTTTCTGCTTTCCACAGGGATCGCTCCCCACGCGACTGGCTTGTCCATCTGTCTGTCCCCACTGATCTCCCTACTGGCACTTATCCTTGCAAGCAGAACAAATGCTACACCTGCCCCCCTACACCTCCTCCCTCATTACCAATCAGGACCCCAAACAGTCCTTTCAGATGAGGCAACACTTCACCTGTGAGTCTGTTGGGGTCATCTATTGTATATGGTGCTCCCGGTGTGGCCTCCTGTATATTGGTGAGACCCACGTAGATTGGGAGACTGCTTCACCGAGCACCTACACTTCATCTGCCAGAACAAGTGGGATCTCTCAGTGGCCAGCCATTTTAATTCCTCTTCCCATTCCCATTCCAATATGTCCATCCATGGCCTCCTCCACTGTCGTGATGAGGCCACACTTAGGTTGGAGAAACAATGCCTTGTATTCCATTTGGGTAGCCTCCAACCTGATGGCATGAACATTGATTTCTCAAACTTCTGGTAATGCCTCTCCCCTCTCCCCCCCTTCACCATTTCCCATCCCCTTTCCCTCTCTCATGTTATCTCATTGCCCAGCCAGCATCTCCCTCTGGTGCAGCTATATACATAATATAGAAAATAATAATAATAAATAAATCAATCAATTACAATTTATGTACATTGAGTAGATTAAAAAATGTGCAAAAACAGAAATAATATATATTTAAAAAGTAAGGTAGTGTTCAAGGGTTCAATGTCCATTTAGGAATTGGATGGCAGAGGGGAAGAAGCTGTTCCTGAATCGCTGAGTGTGTGCCTTCAGGCTTCTGTACCTCCTCCCTGATGGTAACAGTGAGAAAAGGACATGCCCTGGGTGCTGGAGATCCTTAATAATGGACGCTGCCTTTCTGAGACACTGCTCCCTAAAGGTGTCCCAGGTACTTTGTAGGCTAGTGCCCAAGTTGGAGCTGACTAAATTTACAACCCTCTGCAGCTTCTTTCAGTCCTGTGCAGTAACCCCTCCCTCCATACCAGACAGTGATGCAGCCTGTCAGAATGCTCTCCACAGTACATCTATAGAAGTTTTTGAGTTTTTTTTGTTCAAATCTCTTCAACTCCTAATGAAGTATAGTTGCTGTCTTGCCTTCTTTATAGCAGCATCAATATGTTGGGAGAAATTTCTTTAGCCAGAGGCTGGTGAATTTGTGGAATTTGTTACCACAGGCAGCTGAGGAGGCCAGGTCGTTGGGAGTATTTCAGGCAGAGCGTGCTTGATTGGTCGCAGCATCAAAGGTAATGATGGATTGGAGCTGTGGGGGTGGGGGGGGGATCAGCCATGATTGAACAGTGGAGCAGGCTCAATGGGCCAAATGGCCTAATTCTGCTCCCACGTCTTATGGTCTTGTGCCCTCTTCTCATTCATATCTTCTGGGAGGAGGTACAAGAGTCTGAGGACACAGAATCAATATTTCAGGAAGAACTTCTTCCCCTCTGCCATCAGATTTCTCAAAGGTCACTGACCTTACTATTTTATTCAGTTTTTATGCTATTTATCCATCTCTCCATCTATTTGTTACTGTAGCCTATAGTAACATCTGTGCATCGCACTGTACTGGTGCCAGACAGTAGCGTAGTGGTTAGCACAGCAGTTTACGGTACAGGCGACCCAGGTTCAATTCCCACCACTGCCAGTACGGAGCTTGTACGTTCTCCCCATGCGTGGGTTTCCTCTGGGTGCTCCAGTTTCCTCCCACAGTCCAAAGGTGTACCAGTTGGTAGGTTAATAGGCTAATTAATGGCTTGCTGGGCAGCACACCTCGAGGGACTGATGGAAATGAGACAGATTCTTTGCGTCTCAAAGGCAAGGATTCTGGACACACAGTTTTAACAATAAGGAGTTTATTTACAAGGGGAGAGGAGCTTGGGGTCAACACCAGCGGCTACAATATTCGCACAAACGCGCTTAAGAGTAGACGAGCGTGAGAACAGTCAGGTCAGCAGTACAATACACGGGAAAATAGTGTGGGGGGACAGAGTACAGGTACATATACAAGCAAGGGAAAGGTAACTACAATAACTGCCCCCCCCGACTATGGGCAGGCACGGCTCTCTGCTACAGGGACAACAATAAACACTCCTGAAACCCTATTCAATGCACAGCTCACCACGTGTCTCCAGCACTGTTCTGGTGGTCCCTCAAGGATGGCAAAAAAGAGAGCGAGCCAAGCACATGCAGCACCCTTTATAGGTCAGGGGGCTGGAGGGTCCAGCCCAGGTGATTCACCGGGGGGCCAATGGCTTGGTGCTAGACGGGTTAATCCAATTAAGGTGGCCAATGGTTAAGTGTGCATTGATTAGTTGGGAGGGGTGAAATGTTGACTGGCATGTGGTGTGCCTTCCGATCAGGTAGAGGGCAGTGCTGAGCCGTGACAGGCACCGCTCTCTGGATAAAAGGGCCTATTCCACGCTGTATCCCAATAAGTAAATAAATAACAGATTTTGCAACATATGTCGTTGACTAAGGAATTGATTGTGGACTTCAGGAAGGGGAAGCTGAGGAGAAGAAAACAGCAGTGCTCATTAAGAGGTGAACAGTGGATGGAGGGGTGAGCAGTTTCAAGTTCCTGGGTGCCAACATTTCAGAGGATCTATCCTGGGCCCAACAACAAACTAAATCAAATTATCATTCAGCCATTCATGGATACAGCTGAACGAGACAGTGTTCCATTGCGGCCAAGGTGCAAAACATTCAAAACAGCAAGCGAACATTCAAAATAGCGAGTAACATAATTCAAAATAACAAGCAAAGAAACATATTCACTCAAAATAAAAACATATATATAGTCCAAAACCCTGAGCGACAATGTCCGGCAATGGGTGGTACGGTCTCCCAGCAGTGTTCAGCCTGTCATTCCACCACTTGAACACAGGAGGGCAGCACTGATGGGGGAGGCCAGGCCTCAGCCGAGTGTGGACACCACACTGTAATGCTTCCACGTCTTCTCAGCTGGTCTGCAGCGGCAGGCAAGCCCGCGGCTTGAGGCCCGGTCTTTGCTACCACCAAGGCTACACACCTCCCATGTTGACTGTCTCCCCCCCACACCAGACAAGGTTATCAGGCCTGTGGCAACTGATGTTACCACTGTCCAACAGAGTCTTGCGATCGCAAGGGAAGTGTCCGAGACAATCGTCCACAGTTATACTGCACCAATTCTGATGTTTTCGAGGAGCGGGCACCAACACGGTCTGCAGCAAAACCAGCTTCTCCAATATCCTGACCGGCTCCTTCTCCAGCATTCTGGCCGGTCCCTTCTCAGCCGACTCTGCCTTCAACATCAGTCCAGCTACTCCGATCAACAAACAGCTCACTGATGGAGTAGCCCTGCAGTATCTGAAATGCTTGGAGTGGATTTGTCTTTGGATTGTAAAAAAACCCCCATAAATTTTACAAAGGGAAAAAGCACTTTGGGTTGGCCCCCATGAGGCCACTGCTTTGCACATGCTGCCAACTTACCGGATCTTATTGATGCAATTACAAAAAAAAACACACGACTGCAGCTATATTTTGTTAGGAATTTGAGGAGATTTGGCACGACACCATAGACTTTAGCAAATTTCTGCAGATGTACTGGTGTTGGCACGTGGCCAATGTCGGTGTCGTGGAGAGGGGAGACTTGCAGCATGGGCAACTGCCAGTCTTCCATACAACCTTGCCCAGGCCTGTGCACTGGAAACCTTCCATGGCACAAATCCATGGTCTCATGGATTAATAGACTAATGGATGCCTATTATTAATTACAGATGATGATTATGATTATAAAGACACGTAGTCCTCTTTTATTGTCATTTAGTAATGTATGCATTAAGAAATGATACATTTTTTCCTCCGGTGTGATATCACAAAACACAGGACAAACCAAGACTGAAAAAACTGACAAAACCACATAACTATAACATATAGTTACAAACAGTGTAACAATACCATAACTTGATGAAGAAATCCGTGAGCACAGTAAAGTTCAAAGTTTCTCAAATGTCCCACGTCTCACGCAGACGGGAGAAGGAAGAAAAACTCTCCCTGTCATACCCGACCACGGTCCGACTCTGAGTCATCCGAAAACTTCGAGCTCTGATCAGCTCTCCGACACCAAGTACTGAGCGCCATCTCTGTCCGAACAATTCGACCTCCTTCTCGGTCGCCAAAAGCAGGCAAGGCCGGGGAATTTGAGGCCTACCCTCCGAAAGATTCATGACCACGCAGTAACGACAGCAGCGGATGGTCGTTTCAGAAATTTCTCCAGGTGTTTCTCTGTGCTTTCACGTCCATCTCTGTCAAATCAGAATTGTCCATGGCCCCTATTTAACAGATATGATATCATTTTCACTGGAGAGTTGCGCACCGGAACCAGCTGTACTATGGAGAGCATTCTAACTGGTTACAACACCATCTGGTATGGGGGGAGGGGGGCCACGGCACAGGATCAGAAAAAGCTGCAGAAAGTTGTAAACTCTGCCAGCTCCACCGTCGGCACCAACCTCCCCAGCACTGAAGACACCATCTCTTCATCTCATGCTCTTGATATTTATTGCTTATTTATTTATTTATTGCCGGCTGGTGGCGTGGCAGACAGGTATATGGAGGAATTTAAGGTGGGGGGGTTATATGGGAGGCAGGGTTTGAGGGTCGGCACAACATTGAGGGCCGAAGGGCCTGTACTGTGCTGTACTATTCTATATGTCTATATGTAGTGGCATCAGCGCCAGACTTTGGAGCGAAGGCTCACGAGTTCGAATCCAGCCGGCTCCCTTGCACGCTTTCCATCCGTGCTGGGTTGAGTGTCGAGCAAGCAACTCCACCTCATAAAAATAAGAAAGCCTGCTTAAAAAACGCTGTCAATGACCGTGTCCCGATGACTCCACTCGGAGATAAGAGCTTTCTTCTTCTTCATTTATTTATTTATTATTATTATTTCTGTTTGCATTTGCACAGCTTGTTATCATTTGCCCTCTCTGGTTGTTTGTCCGTCGTGTTGGGTGTGGCCTTTCATCCATTTGATTGTGTTTATACCCACAGGAAACGGATCTTGGGGTTGCCTGTGTTGACACATATGCACTTTGATAATAAGTTTACTTTGGACTTTGATGTTTCAGCTCCAGAGTTCGGGGTTTGGTTCTGGTGCCGTCCCATCGGGAGTCTCTGTGCCTTCTCCCCGTGGAATGTTGGTGCTCCGGTTTCCTCCCCACAGTCGAAACAAGCAGCGGTCATTTGAAATTAATCCCATGATTGGGTTAGGGTTAATCCCGGTTGTGGGGTTGCTGGAACAGTGGGGGTCGAAGGGCAGAAAGGGTCTACTTCGCACTGAATCACTAAATAAATAAATAGATACATGGATAAATAAATAGGTAGTAGATGGATGAAAGGCAATGTCACAAAAAGGCAGTTTTCATTATTCAGCACCCCCCCCCCATCACTCAGGACATCCCCGCTTCTTATTGCTACTGTCCAGGAGGAGGTACAGGAGCCTGAAGGCACACGGTCCACAGTTTAGGAACAGCTTCTTCCCCTCTGCCATCGCTCTTCTGAATGGACCTAACCATTTTTTTTTCTTAAACAGGAGAAAACTTGCAGATGCTGGAAATCCAAAGCAACACAGACACAATGCTGGAGGAACTCAGCAGGCCAGGCAGCGTCTGTGGAAAAGAGTAAATAGACGATGTTTCGGGCCAAGACCGTTCATCGGGTCATAATATTTTTTCTTATTTTTTTACTGGTTGTGTATTATCTATTTAATTCTAAATATCTTTTTTTTGTAATTTATTTTTTACTGATGTTCATCAAACAACATTTCCATAGGATGTATTTCAGATACTGTACATATAACCATATTTGTCACAAATCTCCACATAATATTTATCTGAGGTATACACTTATAGAAAGGAGAGGAAAGAAAGAACAATCAAACGAAGAAAACTATGTACAGAGTAGGGAGTGATGTTTTTTACAACATATTCATTGACTTGTGAGAATAAAATCAGGCCTGAGGTGTTATGTAGTTAAACCATTTTTCCCAGTATGAATCAAATTGTTCCAACAGATGCTGTTATCTTCTCCATTTTGGGAATGTCCATTGTAATTTCCATCCATACATTTAAAGTTGGGCTCTCCTGTGATAACCATTTCCCGGTAATGGTCTTTTTACCAGCCACCAGCAGTATATGCAAACATCTTATGGCAATTTATAGTGTTTTAAATCATGCATTGCATTGTACTGGTGTCGCGAGACGACAAACTTCACGACGTATGCCAGAGATATTAAACCTGATTCTGTACCTATAAGGTAACACGATCTTCGAGATAAAACGTCTACCGATTAAGTAATAAAACTATGCGATCGGCCACCCGCTCAAGGGTCCCGTTCGGGGAGGGAGGCGGGACATGCGTCCTCCGTGCCCGTCAATCATGACGTCGCGGCGTCGCGTCATGCGGTGGGCGGTGACGTCAGTGCATCACGTGAGCGGGCGGTGCTGGGCCGCCGGACGGGCAGGTGGGTGCTCCCTCTCCCCTCTCCCCTCTCCCCTCTCACCCCGACTCGAGCTTGCAGCTCCCCGATTCCCGGGGCCGGCGGGCACATCGACCGCCTTCCCCAGCTAATGCACGGGAAGATCCCGTGGGGGGGAAGGGGAGGAGTCTGTGCGGCTGGGAGGCGCAGTGCGCAGGCGCGGGGGTGGCCCTGCAGCGGGGCGCGATACACGGACGCGCTGTCTAACGGGGCGAGCCACGTCGGTGGTGCATTGACGGGGCATCTGCTGACAGCAGGCGAGGCCTCGGCTGAGTTGCGGGAGCGGAACCCGCTGCAACTGTAGCCTTGATGGGCTGGTTTCCCGACCGCAAGGAATTGTGGGCAACAATCCCAGCATCCTTTGGGGCGGAATGGACCAAGTTCAGTGCCTCTCTCAGCTGATCGAACCTGGGTCTCCGGAGGCCGGAGGCCGGAGGCAGGGGCTCTACCTAGCGCGGCGTCTCCACCCATTCCAAGTGGTATTAAGGCCATTTCCCTCCCGGTTTGCAGCTGTAAGTGGCGTGGGCCTTGGGGGAGGGCAGACATCCTACCCTGCAAATCTCGTTTCAGGGAGATAGCACCACCACCCCCGCCCCGTGCAACCCCGTATCCCCCCTCCAAGGGTGAGTGTATACTGGACATTTGATTATGAAAGAACACAACAATTTATTTGATCACATATTCAAACTATTTACACACACACACACACACATATATATATGTATACTCTTTGTTGAGTATTTTGTTGGCAGGCTCAATGGTAATAGCGAAATGCTAATGCAAAGAGCTTTTCTATTTCTTTTGCAACCTTTCCTTGTACTGTGATGTGGCTTGCTTGGCAGATTTGAGCATTTTGCCGGAAGTCTCAACCTCATAGCAGTTGTCAATGATTTTTTTAATTTTGTAAGGCATCGGATTCACAATTATATAATATTATCATGGAGTTGTTTTTTTTTATTTTATTACAACTTTAAGCAAGTCTACAGGAAGTTTGGCCTCATGATGTAGGACATCAATAGAGTAGTTCCTTAGCAGCTAGCCCGCTAGTTTAAATAACGTTTGCTATGCTAATGAACGAACAACACCTGTTAAACTCACCTCAACATATCTTTTACTGTCATTTAACCCACCATGGGCAATAGAGAAGTCACTGTTGCAAACAGTGCAGTGAGCAACACTGTCATTATTTTTGACCCCTATTAGGCAGGGGTACACTTTAGTGTAGTCTGTGGTGACATACGTTTTATATTTTCTATTTTTGGAACACTTTGCCATGGCGCTGGAGGACACTAAACTGAACTGATGGACAACGACAGAGAGAGAGAGGTCGACTGTAAAGCCCGCCCACAGAGAAAACTGATAGGTCTACTTAGCACAAAGATCTCTCTCTCTCCCCCCCCACTCATTTTCAGAAAAATTGATTTCCAGGATATTGTATATGATTTGTGGGCGTCAGGGAGCTGCTATCAATATGCAGGAGACTCCCGGAATTTCCAGGAGAGGTGGGATGTCTGGGAGGGGAAAGATCTGCTCCCTCTCACACCTACTATATTCCCTCCTCAGGGCTTGGACGTGGAGCGTAGATGGGCAGGAAGCCTGCTGTTGCTGTCGGAAGGACTCACCTGATTCACCAGGACTCGCACACCCTTGGCCTCTCACCCATGGAGGGTGGGAGCAGCCTGACCGGAGACCTCCACCTCTGTTCTGTGTGCGGGCTGGGCTTCCACCGTTCAGCCGAGGCTGAGGATCACATGACTGTACACACCAAGGAGGAGCGGTGGTACGAGTGTAACGTATGCGGCAAGGCCTGGCTCTACCCTTGCCTGCTGGAGGCCCACCAGCGGGTCCACACTGGGGAGAAGCCCTTCGTCTGCCCCGTCTGTGGGAAGGGCTTCACCCAGTCCAACAACCTGCTGGAGCATCAGCGCACCCACACCGGAGAACGCCCCTTTGTCTGCCCTGAATGTGGGAAGTGTTTTGTCCAGTCCTCTGGCCTCCTGCAGCACCGGCGCACCCACACGGGGGAGCGGCCCTTCTCCTGCCCCGTCTGCGGCAAGGCCTTCGCCCGCTCCTCCAGCCTGCTGGAGCACCAGGCCGTGCATAGCAAGGAGAAGCCCTTCACCTGCTCCGAATGTGGGAAGGGCTTCACCCGCTCCTCCAGCCTGCTGGCCCACCGCACCGTCCACACCGGCGAGCGGCCCTTCACCTGCCCCGAGTGCGGCAAGGGCTTCGCCCAGTCCTCCCACCTGATGGAGCACAGGAGGATCCACACCGGCGAGCGGCCCTTCACCTGCCCCGTCTGCGGCAAGGGCTTCACCCAGTCCTGCAACCTCCTGCAGCACCAGCGGGTCCACACCGGCGAGCGGCCCTTCGTCTGCCCCGTCTGCGGCAAGGGCTTCACCCACTCCTCCAGCCTCCTGCTCCACCAGCGCATCCACACCGGGGAGAAGCCCTTCGCCTGCCCCGTCTGCGGCAAGGGCTTCAACCGCTCCTCCAGCCTGCTGGCCCACCGCACCGTCCACACCGGCGAGCGGCCCTTCACCTGCCCTCAGTGTGGCAAGAGCTTCACCCACTCCTCCAGCCTCCTGGCCCACCGCACCGTCCACACCGGCGAGCGGCCATTCACCTGCCCTCAGTGTGGCAAGAGCTTCACCCACTCCACCAACCTCCTAAAGCACAGGAGGGTCCACCAGGGGGCGAAGCAGCCGGCAGACAGAGAGCCTCCCTCCGCCAGCCTGGGGGTGGGGACTCCACCTGGGGACCTAGCCTGCTGAGGCGAGGGGAGGCTCCAGCGGTGTTGCAAATAAATTACAAATCCTGTGCCATGGGAGACAATGATACTCAACCTGATTCTGGTCTCGGTTGCCTGAAGGTCTGGGCGCCCTGTCACAGGAAGGATGCTGTCTGGATTGCAGGGCATGTGCTGCTGGGAGAGGTGGGACAAGCTTGAGTTGTTTTCTCTGGAGGCTGAGCGGAGACCTGATGGAGGTTTATAAGATTACGAGAAGCGTAGATCGTCAGGATCTTTTCACAGGGTAGAGGTGTCCCCCCCCCTACCTCGTTTCCATCCCTCCTGCAGAAGGGTGGGGGTGGAATGTGTTTACCAGCAGGAGAGACCGATGCTCAGGTTGGAGGCTACCCAGACGGGATATAAAGTTGCTCCTCCACCCTGAGGACGGCCTCCCCTTGGCGCAAGAGGTGGCCGCGGCCGTGTCCGAGCGGGAATCGGAATTGGAACGGCTGGCCACTGGGAAGGAGTCACGCTTCTGGCGGACGCGCTCCCCCGATTTACGTCGGGTCTCACCAATGTGGAGCAGGCTGCATCGGGAGAACCGACTGGCCTGTAGCCTTCCCTGGGTGCCTGGGTGATTCGGGTGTCATCGAGACGCTTCTTAAGTGCTTTCATGGACTTGGCTTCTGTCAGTCCCTCTGGCAGTGCGTTCAGCTGCTCACCAACACTCCGGGTGAAGGAGAACCCCACCCCCACCCCAGATCCCCTCAATCTTTTACCCCCTTGCTCTGTATCTGTTTCTGTGCTGTGAGACTCACAAATAGCATTGCAGTTACAGAGAAAGTGCAAGGGCTGCAATGCAATAGACTGGGAGATAAAGAATTCATTTTCAGCATTCTGGCATTCTCCCCTGTCTATATGTCTCTCAGTTTTATGTACCTTAATTGTGTCCCCTCCTAACCTCTGCCTCTCCTGGGAGAACAAACCAGCCTCTCGTGTCTCTCCAGGAAGAATCGTATTTCTTTGATGTGCTGTGACTTCACCAGAAGAGTCGGGGGACAGTGGAGGGTCGCTGAGCAGGAGGAGATGTACGAAGCCTCTGCTGTCAGAGGGACACAGGCAGGGCTGTCGACCAGCATTGTAACTGCTTCTTCCTGATGTAAACTGATGGCCACGGTTCTGAATGAAACCTGGATCCTCCCTGTGAATAAACTCATCGAAACCATGACATGACCGCTGACTTGTTCTGAGAGAGTGAGCGTGGCGTTTCCTAAACGTGCGGAGACGATGCCCTTTCTGGTCTGGGTGGTTCTGCTGGGAATCCTGCTCCAAGCCGGGGTGTACCTAGAAATTGGTTTGGTGGGAGCTGGGCAATGGTGGCAAGTTTTACCCAGAAGGCCATGCAGTGCAAAAACTGCCCTATTGATCCAATGAACACTGACGAAGCCTTCCCCTCCCCGAACATACAACTCTGAAAAGTCAGAGGAAGGAATAAGACAGATTCGGGAAAAATTAGTCATTTAAATTGGGTTTATTGTCATCACAGGTACTGAGATACTGTGAAAAACTTAGCTTGCATACAAATAATTTCATAACAACGGTGCTTTGAGGTAGCCCGAGGAAAAACAATAACTGCAGAATAAAGTGTTACAATTACACGAGAGTGCAGTGCAGGCAGGCGATGAAGTGCAAGGGTCAAATGAGAGGGTTGTGAGGTCAATAATCTTGTCTTATTGAATTGGAGAACTATTCAGTCGTCTTATAACAGCAGGGTGGGAGGCGTGCTTGAGCCTGATGGAACGAGCTTCCAGGCTGTTGTTTGTTCTG
The DNA here is from genome assembly GCF_963921235.1 of Mobula hypostoma. Classification (NCBI taxonomy): domain Eukaryota; kingdom Metazoa; phylum Chordata; class Chondrichthyes; order Myliobatiformes; family Myliobatidae; genus Mobula; species Mobula hypostoma. The sequence continues at coordinate 17,231,777 of NC_086106.1, read as the reverse complement.
CCCGATGGGAGAGGAGCGAAGAGAGAATGTCCGGGGTGGGGGCGGCCTTTGATTATGGCTGCTTCACCAAGAAAGCGGGGATTGCAGAGGGAAGGCCATGGAGGGGAGGCTGGTTCCCGTTATGCGCTGAGCTCTGTCCACAGCCCTGCGGTTTCTAGTGGGTTCGGGCAGAGCAGTTGCCGTTCCAAACCCCTGACGCAACCGGATAGGATGCTTTCTGTGCTGCATCTGCAAAGATCGGTCAGCTCGGCCTCCCGAGGAAGATGGCGGGCTTTCTTTCCCGTGACGTCTGTGTGGTTCGTCCAGGACAACTGCTGGTGATGATCATACCCGTGCAGCTGAAAGTTCTTGGCCCTCTCGACCTCAGCACTGTTGGAGCAGGCGAGAATGTGTGTGACAGGAGCCCGGGACAGATCCTCTGAAATGGGAACTTGGGGCTGCTCACCCTTTCCAGCACTGAAGGTGACTTGTACCCGAGTTTGAGGTTAGAAAGCGTACTATCCGATAGAGACCCTTACAGACCATCCCAGGGTTACGAACTGCCAACTTCGGGACACCCCGACTTACAAGCGAGCTCCCGTTAGTAAATTCAAGAGTCCCCCATTCCTACGCACAGCAACCGGCTTCCCTCCCTTTCTCGCTCCACTGCCGTTAAGATTCAAGGTTGTTTTGTGTCATCTCCAGCACACGAGTGCAAAAGAGAATGAGATCATTGTTATTCCAGATCCCCTGCGGGCACAGAAAAGGCCACGATATGATAAAGAAAGCGGTTATAAATAAAAGACAATGAATGTAACTACGTGAAGTGGATTTATTGTATGTCCATAAAGCGGCACCTGTACATAAGGTGACTGCCGGGAAGTGGTAAAGTAGTTTGGCTAAGTTTGGGTGGTGGTGCTGATCTGTCTTGCTGTTTCCTTCTTTGTCCTTCCTTATCAGTCTGATGCCAAACATCACCGTGGAGTTACAACTCCACTCACTGGCCACCTGACCGCTTGTAGTGACCCGGTTAGCTCCTACCTGAGGTATCTGCGGCACCTTGGCCGATTCGGTATTTGCATGAGCGAGCTGCTGTACTGGCGCACCCAACAAAGTGACCTTTGCACGCCTTCTGACTCGTGAGTGAAACCATGAGCCGAACAACAGGCCTCGTTCAGTACTCGGGGGCTGGGGTGGGGGTGAGACAGAAATACTGACGGGTGAGAAAGGGGAAGTGCTCACTGACTGGCAATGCAGAGATAGATACTGTTCACTTGCCGACATTTAGGCCCGCGGCTAAAACGGCAGACTGTCCGGGTAGTGAGTGAGGCCGTGACCTTTATATCAGAAAGTAGAGAGAAATCATTCAGGAGGGTCTTGCTGTAACTGGGCGCCGGAGGGGCTTATGGAGATGGGGAATGGTTGTAGGGGTTGGAAGAGGTCACTGGATGGGGGGGGGGGTGTAGTAGGTCACGGATCTAGAGGCCTTAGAAATGGGGCAGGGTGAAGGAGGGGAGGTGTTCACCCATACAAGGAGCACAGTAGGGGCAGGAGGTGATCAGAGGTGGGAACAGATGTGGGGGTCGGACAGTCTTACAAGGGGGGAGGAGGTGTGGAGACGGTTACAGATCAGAGGGGTTGCAGAGTTTGTGGGCGGGGGAGGACAGCAGGGTTTATTGAAAAAGGGAGAGGTCTTGGGACTGGAAGGTGGAAAAGAAGGGGAGGGAGGGGTCAGAGATGGTAAGAGGTGCAGGGGTAAGGTGGCAATGAATGGGAGTGGAGGAGGTCACAGAATCATGGACGGCTGTAGAGATTGGGCTCACAGAGACGGAGGGATGTAGGGGGGGTCACAAAGACAGGGAGTGGTGTGGGGTGGAGGAAGTTGCAGAGACAGGAAGGAATGGAGGGGCCAGAGGAGCTATCAGGCGAACAGCAGTGTTGGGGCCGGAGGGGATCACAGAGACGGTGAGGGAGGTGTGTAGGAACCAAAAGATTACGCAGATTGTGAGCGGTGTAAGGGCTGGAGGGGATTACAAAGAGGGAGGGATGTAGGAGTGGAGGGCTCACAGAGATGGGGAGGGTTTGAGGGTGAAGGAGATAAGAGACAAGGAGGGGCACAGATGGGGAGGGGTGTAGTGGCCGGAGGAGGTCACAGAGACAGGCAGGGGTGTACGGGCCAGAGAGAGTCACAGACGCAAGGAGTATGGGAAGGGGTGTCACTGGAATGCTGGAAATGGGGGAGGACGTGGTCACAGAAATGGGGAGGGGCCGGACGGATTACAGATATTGGTAAAGGTGGGGGGTGGCAGTTCACAGAGACAGGGAGAGATGTAGATTGGAGGAAGATACAGAAACTGGGAGGAGGTCACGATCGGGGAGGGGTGTAGGGGCCGGAGGACGTGCGAGGCATTTTCAGGATGGCTTAAGGAAATGATTCGAAGTATGCATGTTGTTGGGGGCTGTATTGGGTGAGGTAGCTAATTGTTTTTGCAGAAAAAGGCTGTATTTTCTCTGGGTGGAGCCTATAGTTTGGGAGGAACGTATTTCATAGCCTCCTCTATTCTGTAGGGAGGGAGTTGCATGTTTGCAGGGTGACTGTTCGCATTTTTGGGCATGGTCTGTGTTTTCAAGAGTCAGAGTTCAGAGCGGGGGTCCTTTTGGGCGTTTGAGTTGGGTAGTTTTAGGAGAGAATTGGGATTGGTTTACTTGGTTTAGTGGAAGCATTACAGTTCAAACAGATCGAACAATTGCACAGTCCGTTGAGGTAATACGGGTAGACAATTACAGAGTGCAGAATAAAGTGCAAATAACTTCGTTATCAAAGTACAATCCTGACATTCTCTTTTTTTGCGGGCATACTATAATCGAGTCAATGAAAGACCGCGCCACAGGGCGAACAACCAGAGTGTAAAACACAACAAACTGTTCAAATACAAAGAGAAAGATAACCGCAACAAATAAGCAAAGCATGTGGAGAACATGAGATAGTGAGCGCACAGGTTTCGGGAACATTTCAACGATGGGGCAAGTGAAGTTACCGCCTTCTGTTGAAGAACCTGATGGTTGAGGGATAGTTACTGTTCCTGAACCTGGTGGTGAGAGTCCTGAGAATGCTGTACCTTCTTCCTGGTGGCAGCAGTGAGAAGCGAGCATGAGCTGGGTGGTGGGGGTCCCTGATGAAGGACAGCGTTTCATATCGATGTGATGAATGGTGGTGAGGGCTTTACCCGTATCCACTACAGTTTTTTTGTAGGATTTTCCGTTCAAGGGCATTGGTGTTGCCATACCAGGCCGTGATACAGCCAGTCAATACACTGTACTCTCCACCACACATCTATATATGTTAGTAAAAGTTATAGATGTCGTACCGAGTCCTCGCAAACTCCTAACTAGAGGCGTTGCTGTGCTTTCTACGTGGTTGGACTTACATGCTCGGCCCAGGACATGTCGTTTGAAATGTTAACACCAAGGAGTTTAAAGTTGCCGACCCCTCCAACTCTGATCCCCCAGTGAGGACTGGGTCCTGGAGCTCCGGTTTCCTCCTCCCGAAGTCAGTAATCAGCTCCTTGGTCTTGCTGACCTTGAGTGAGAGGTAGTTGTTGTAGCACCACTCGGCCAGATTTCCAATCTCCCTCCTGTATGCTGATTCATCGCCCCCTTTGATTCGGCCAATGACAGCGGGGTCGTCAGCAAACTTAAATATGTCATTGGAGCTGTGCTTGGCCTCACAGCCCGAAGTGCAAAGTGAGTCGAGCAGGTGGCTAAGCCCACAGCCCGGTGGTGGACCTGTGCTGATGGAGATCGTGGAGGAGATGTTTTTGCCAATCCGAACTGACTGGGGTCTGCAAGTGAGAAAATCGAGGATCCAATTGCACAAGGAGCTATTGAGGCCCAGATCCTGAAGCTTATTGGTGAGATTTGAAGAGATAATAGTATTGAATGCCAAGCTGCAGTTGATAGAGAACATCCTGCCCAGATGTTCCAGGTTTGAGATGTGTGTAGTCTGATAGGGTTGTGATGAGGACGAGCTCCCACTACCTATTAAATGCTCCCAATGCCATGCATCTCAAATAGCCTCTGACAACCAAGTCCAGCTCCCGGCCTTCACGCGTGGCTTAGCCACTAAGCCCCGCGGAACGGTTTCTACTAACAGGAGAAGGGGCGAAGGCGGGTTACTGACGCCTTAAAACCAGTCGCTTCGGTCAGATGGGGCTCGTCAGCCGTGGTTGGCAGCTCATCTAGGAGAAGGAAAACTCTGGTCTCAAACCTCCGCTGCCTTGCGGTTATACCCACTCATGGGGAAGGCTTCGGGAGTGAACCCCGAGGGAAAAATCCGGAGCTGCAGTCCCTGAGGCAGTCCCACGTTGAGTTCAATGCTGACTGACAACTCCTGCGATGTCGCTGGTACCAAACTGTATCGGTCTCTGCCGTTCCGTTGGGTTCATCAGATGTGTGGAGAGGGGAAGCTTGCTCTCCATATTGTACAGCCCTGGCTTGCGTATTTAGACCGCTGGGTCACAACGACCATGGTCAGCTCTGACCAATGGAGGCCTCAGACAGAGCTTGATAATAGGACATAGAAATTTACAGCACATTACAGGCCCTTCGGCCCACAATGTTGTGCCGACATTGTAACCTACTCTAGAAAGTGCCTAAAATTTCCCTACCGCATATCCCTCTATTGTCCTAAGCTCCGTGTACCTATCTAAGAGGCGCTTAAAAGACCCTATTGTATCCACTTCCACCACCATCACCGGCAGTGTATTCCATGCACCCACCACTCTCTGTGTGAAAAACTTAACTCTGACACTTAACTCTGTCCTTGCTTCCAAGTGCCTTATCATTATGTCCTCTCACGGTAGACACTTCGACTCTGGGAAAAAGCCTCTGACTATCCACATGATCAATGCTTCTCATCATCTTATACACCTCTATCAGGTCACCTCTCATCCTCTGTTGCTCCAAGGAGAAAAGGCCAAGTTCACTCTACCTATTCTCATAAGGTACGCCCTCCAATCCAGGCAATATCCTTGTAAATCTCCTCTGCATTCTCTCTATAGTTTCCACATCCTTCCTGTAGTAAGGTGACCAGAACTGAACACAGCACTCCAAGTGGGGTCTGACCAAGGTCTTATATAGCTGTAACATTACCTCTCAGCTTTTGAACTCAATCCCACGGTTGATGAAGGCTAACACACCATGTGCCTTCTTAACAACACTGTCAAACAGTGTAGCAGCTTTGAGTGTCCTATGGACATAGACCCCAAGATCCCTCTGATCCTCCACACTACCAAGAGTCTTACCATTAATATTATATTCTGTGTTCAAATTTGACCTACCAAAGTGATTCACTTCACGCTTATCTGGGTTGAACTCCATCTGCCACTTCCCAGCCCAGTTCTGCATCCTATTGATGTCCCGCTGTAACCTCTGACAGCCCTCCAGACTATCCACAACACCCCCAACTTTGGTGTCATCAGCAAACTTACTAACCCACCTCTTTACTTCTTCTACCAGGTCATTTATAAAAATCACAAAGAGTAGGGGTCCCAGAATAGATCCCTGAGTAACACCACTGGTCACCGGCCTCCATGCAGAATATGACCCGTCTACAACCACTCTTTGCCTTCTGTGTACAATCCAGTTCCGGATTCACAAAGCAAGGTCTCCTTGGATTCCCCTGCCTCCTTACTTTCTGAAGGAGCCGTGCATGGGGAACCTTATCAAATGCTTTGCTGAAATCCATATACACTACAACCACTGCTCTACCTTCATCAATTTGTTTTGTTACATCCTCAAAGAATTCATTCAGGCTCGTAAGACACGACTTTCCATTGACAAAGCCATGCTGACTCTCCCTAATCAGGTTATATCTCTCCAAATGCTCATAAATCCAGCCTCTCAGGATCTTCTCCAACAACTTGCCCACCGCTGAAGTCAAACTCACTGGTCTAGAATTTCCTGGGTTATCTCTACTCCCTTTCTTGAACAAGGGAACAACGTTTTCAACCCTCCGATCCTCCGGTACTTCTCCCGTCCCTATATATGATGCAAAGATTATCGCAAGAGGCTCGGCAATCTCCTCCCTTACTTCCCAGAGAAGCCTGGAGTATGTCTCGTCTGGTCCCGGTGACTTATCTAACGTAATACCTTTCAAAAGCTCCAGCACAACCTCTTTCTTACTGTCTATACTCAAGCGTTTCAGTCCATTTGTAAGTCATCCCTACAATTGCCAAGGTCCTTTCCACTGGTGAATACCGAAGCAAAGTCCCTCCGCTGCCTTCTCCACCTCCACGCACACGTTTCCACTATCGCACCTGAGTGGTCCTATTCTCACACAGCTCATCCTCTTGCTCTTTACATACTTGTAGAATGCCTTGCGGTTTTCCTTTGTCCTGCTCGTCAAGGCCTTCTCATGGCCCCTTCTAGCTCTCCTAATTTCATTCTTGAGCTCCATCCTAGCTTTTCTAGGGCTCTAACAGTGCCTGGTTTCTTGAACCTTTCGTAAGCTTTTCTATTCTTCTTAATTAGATTTTCTACATCCTTTGTCCACCATGTTTTTTTTTACCCTACCATCCTTTCCCTGCCGCAATGAAACATACCTATGCAGAACTCCATGCAAATACTCCCTGAACATTTGCCATATTTTTGCCGTGCGTTTCACTGAGAATAATTCACTGGGAGTTGACGTGGATAAGTTTTTTTTCCATTGAGAGTAAGGGAGATTCAAACGAGAGGACATGAGTTGAGAGTTAAGGGGCAAAAGTTTAGGCGTAACACGAGGGGGAACTTCTTTACTCAGAGAGTGGTAGCTGTGTGGAACGAGCTTCCAGCAGAAGTGGTTGAGGCAGGTTCGATGTTGTCATTTTAAAAAAATTGGACAGATATATGGACAGGAAAGGAATGGAAGGTTACGGGCTGAATGCAGGTCGGTGGGACTGGGTGAGAGTAAGAGTTCGGCACAGACTAGAAGGGCCGAGATGGCCTGTATCCGTGCTGTAATTGTTATATGGTTAATAAATTTTACGTTGAACTTTGTTTTATTGAAGAACCAATGAGAATGGCGTCTGCTGTGGACCTGTTGTGCCGTTTGGCAAAATGGAGCCGACCCAAGTCACTTCCCAGACGGGAGCTGATGTGTTTCATCACCAACTTCTCTCAAAACATTTCATCACTGCGGACGTAAGGTGTACTGGGTGATAGATATTAGGCACCGGTATAATTGAAGCAGCTGGCTGCTTCAGGTCTGCCGAAGCGGGACGTTAAAGATCTCGGTGAACACTCCAGCCAGCCGATCAGTACAGGTCTTCAGTACTTGGCCAGGTTCCCCATCTGCGCCGGACGCTCTCCTTGGGTTCACCTTCCCGGAGGCCGCTGTCACATCGGCCTCCGGGACCGGAATCGCAGCATCATCGGGGGCTGTGGGAGTCCGTGTTGTTTTCACGGTCAAAGCCAACACAGAAGGCATCGAGCTCACCTGGAAATGAACCCCTGTTGTCGCTTGATTTTCCTTTATAAGAAGTGAGAGCATTAGGGTCCTGCTACAACTGTCGAGCATTCTTCTTTGATCCGGGTTTAGACCGGGATTGCCACTTCGCCCCTGAGACGGCTTTCTGGAGATGGTGCCGAGACCTCTTGTAATTTTCTTGGCCGCCAGACCTGATCGCCTCTGATCCGGTTCTCCCTCAGTAGACTTTTCGTCCCTCTTCCCTCCGGGAGAAGGCTCAGGAGCTTGAAGACTCGTACGGCCAGATTTGGGAACAGCTTCTTTCCAACTGTGATAAGACTGCTGAACGGATCCTGACCCGGATCTGGGCCGTACCCTCCAAATATCCGGACCTGCCTCTCGGTTTTTTTTTGCACTACCTTACTTCCCTTTCTCTATTTTCTATTTATGATTTATAATTTAATCTTTTAACATTTACTATCGATTTGTACTCCAGGGAGCGGGAAGCGCAGAATCAAATATCGCTGTGATGATTGTACGTTCTAGTATCAATTGTTTGGCGACAATAAAGTATAAAAGTAGATTGCGGGTGTCCTAGTTCACGCGGGGTTTCTGGTTGGCGGGCGGCTCTGAGTGATTTTGTGGCGACACACCCATCGACGACTGTGTTTTTTTTACATAAAGTCGGTGACAACCGTGGAGTGTTCATTCGGAAAGTGAGGTGCAGGATGATAACAAGGAAGCCTGTGAGGACAAACGAACAACCTATTGTACTCGGGGACCGTTTAATAGTCATGTAACTCCAGATAAACGCTGTCTTCGGACTGTTGGTGTGCGATTCAGACTTTTGTAACTTCTGGCTGATAGGAGGGTGGGTGGGTACGGGGGTTGGAGAAGGGAGTGGGAGGAATCTTTGATTATGCAGGCTGCTTTACTGAGCAGCGAGAAGTGTAGACGGAGTCCGTGGAGAGAAAGCTGGCCTCTGTAACCCACAACTCGCCGCAGTTTCTGGCAGCCATGCAAAGCCGCGACGCATCGGTATGAATTCCCGGGGCCGATCGGGGCATGACACATATCTTTAGACCCCTAAGGAGGCACAGGGTGTCGGTGAGCTCTCTCGGCCGCGGTGGGTAGGTGATTTGGCCCGGCATATGCCTGTAGCGATGCTTACTCCTCGGAATTTGAGTTCTCAATCCTCCGCATGGCGTGGCGGTGGACGAACTCAAGTGCAGGACACGGGCGCGGTGGGCTGAGTCGGGAGGCGTTATTGCCGTAGCGAGCGTGGAATCGGTAGCCAGGATTGTCTTTACTCGGAGTCTTGAGTTTGGAGAGAATCCAGGAACGATGCTAGACTTAGAACTGACCGTCCTAAGAACTATGAAACGAGGTTACTCACACCAGAGTCGACCAACGAACTGGCAGCTCCTTGTTGTGATCACAGGGTCTTTATCCTGCATTTTCTGATGGGAAGCAGGTGTGTGTAGTTAGTGGAACCTGGGAATGATTGGAAAATAAATGAGGGGATTGAGGCCCAATTCCTGAGGTAACTAGTGTAGCCTCCTGGTAAGTTTCAGGCTCGCTCAGCTCGCTTTCGTCCAGGGGGAGCAGCCTTCGGCCCCGCCAAACTGGGTCATCAAGTTTGTGTGGATGCTGTGTGATGTACCGCATCCCGCCAAATAACAGACAATACACCATATGCGATTAAATGATTACACTTTATAGATACTACTGGAACTGTGTAATTAATAGAGATAAAATATAAAAGGAAAGTAAAAGGCGCCAAACTTATCAAAGTTCAACCACTTCATGCACAACAGTTGGAGCTCGATTAACGGAGTCTTCTTTCCGCCATTCGATTCCCTCCGACCCCCTCGACCCGTCGCCTGGGTCCAACCACGGTGGTCAGCCGGACGCTCCACACGAGTCTATCTTCGTCTCCTCTCCTCGCCGAAGACCCTGGGCCTCGGACTCCCGCTCGGGGTCCGTCCCGCCACCCAGCTTACAGCATCGCGTCTCCTCTCTCCGTCCCCATCGCGCCTTCTGCCCCAAAGCCCGCGAAACAATAGCTTACAGACACACAAGAAAGAATAACGTCTATATTGGTTAGTAAATGAGTACAATCCTCTTATCGGTAATTATAACCCAAAGAAGCCGCGAGAGAGAAACACTTTCTCAGCAGTTAACATAACAAAGAAGCCATTTTATTCTAAGATAGCAAAGAAGACATTTTCATTCGTCTTAGCAGCAACATGAAAGAAGAAACCCCTTACACTAGCAAGGCGGGGGATTGCCAGAAGGGACCATGACAGCAGGTGCACATTTGTGATCGCGCCAGTACGGTTACACTTATTTATTGAACTGTATGTCCTATATGCAGTTTATGTCAACTTGAATATCTACAGTTTTTAATTATCTGTCAATATTATTGTGTCAACATCATTTAAAGTGTTGTATGTAATAATGTATACCGTGTTGTGCACTATCTCATTTGACGGTACATGTGTGTCTGTCATGGTCCCTTCTGGCAATCCCCCACCATGCCATTTACCTCAGGAACTGGGCCTCAATCCCCTCGTTTAATTTCCAATCACTCCCAGGTTCCAGTAACTGCACACACCTGCTTTCCATCAGAAACTGCAGGATAAAGACCCTGTGACCACAACACGGAGTTGCCAGTTCGTTGGTCGACTCTTGTATGAGTAGCCTTGGTCCGTGGTTCTTAGGACATCAGTTCTAAGTCTACCATCGTTCCTGAATTCTCTACTAAAGCCAAGACTTCGGCTAAAGACTCTCTCTGGACACCAATTCCACGCTCGCTACGACCATAACGCCTCCCGACTCGGCCTCCGCGCCTGTGTTTGGCACTTGGGTTCGTACCACCGCCACGCCCTTGCAACAGTGTCTGGTTGAATGTCAATTAACTTGACCTTGAATGTGAACCCCAGCCTCCACCCCCCCCCCGACCCCTGCTTCATGACATTAATGTCCAACTCTTCCGCTCTGCAGACCCTGAGGACAGTTTAATTATTTGAGGTGCGGCCCGCTATGGAGGCATCACCCGCAAATTTACAGAAGAATCTGGCCACGCGGTCTTGAGTGCTCAAAGAGCAGACAGCCGAGGGACGCAGCCTCGTGGAGCACCCGTGCTCAGGACGGTTGCAGCGGGCGGCCTACCTAACCCTTCATCCTGGTCTGTTGGTCAAGTGTCCGGTAGCTGAGGGAGGTGTTGAGTCCGGGGTCTCGGGGTTTGGTGAGGGAGCACAGGTGGCACAGCTGTAGCCAATGAGAATCAGGTTTAATATCACCAACATGTGTCGTGAGACGTGATAACTTTACGGCAGCTGTACAATGCAATACATGATACTGTGATATAGAAACAAATGAATTACGGAAATTATATGTGTATATTAAATAGTGATGCGTCTAGTGTGGTGCTGTAGTGGGCAGTGCTTGTCACTCTGTCTTTCAGCTTTGCACCGCTGGCTAGCAGGCTTGCGAACAGGAGAGATGAATGCGTAAGTCTCTCCCTGCCAGTACATCGTCTGTCCAACGGCAAGCCTCATGTAGCGCCTCCTCGCCGGCGCCACACAGAAACGGAACTCCTTTCGGACTCGGGCTGAACTACAGAGGACGGAGAGGAGGTCAGGCCCCTGCACACGTAGCACGCAGGCCCACCGGTGTGTGGACACGCCCTGGTGCTCGTGAACCAGATCCCCGGCTATGGGTAGATAGCCCCACTGCCTTGTGGGCAGCCTCGGGAGGGACGAAGGCTACGGGAGTAAACCCAGGCAGCAAATCCGGAGTGGCGCCCCTAAGGCGGCTGGACGTTATTGAACATCCTTCCGGCAGCTCCTGCGGCCAAACTGGTGCCTAACGTATCGCTTTATCAGCTTTCCTTTGGACTGGTGAGGCCGAGGGGGGGATCTTGACGACTGGGCCTCTCAGGATCTCCACACCTTCCGCCCCGGCTCGTGATGACGATCATCACCCATTGTCCTTCGAGACAGACGGATGCCGACCATTAAATAGTTAAGTTAAAATAAGTGGCGTGTGCCTTCAGGCTCCTGTACCTCCTTCCTGATGCTAACAGTGAGAAGAGGCTATGCCCTGGGTGATGGACGGGGTCGCCGCTTCCACCTGACTATGTCTTGGAAAAGACGGAGGCCAGTACCCATGATGGAGCTGCCTAATTTTACAACTTTCTGCAACTTACTTCAATCTTGTACAGTAACCTCCTCCCCCCCCCCCCATTCCAGACGGTGATGCAGACAGCCAGAACGCTCTCCGCGTTACATCGGTGGAAGTTTTTGAGTGTTTTGGGTGACAAACCAAATCTCCTCAAGCTCACAATTAAACATACATTCTTTATAGCTGCATCGATATGTTGCGCCAGGGAGGTGGCGTCCGCCATAGACCTTATGATTTGGTGAATTTTATTTCATTGTGGGTTCATTTCGTTCAGGAAGGGGCTAATTTCCTTCAGGGGTTCAGATTTGATTTCATCCCCGTCTCCACTGAACAGATGCCCGGCTGACCGATGTGTCAATTCCCCGCATAGCCCCGCCTACCTTGTCCTTTATTGGCTATCACCGACTGATGGGCATCACGTCGGCCCAACGGCGCTAGACAGTTTACGCTTCCCACACTTCCCTCTCCTGATTGGTCCGTAGGTGGAAAGGGGCGGTCGCCTCGACGGGCTCAGTGTGGGCAACTTTACGCAAGCGCAGTCAACGCCGAGCTCATTGAGCGCTGGAATTGATGTGGAAAAGTTTCTAAATGGTTTCCCGTGAAAAAACAAATCCTTGGTGAATGGAGTAAAACCGAAGGGGGAGAGCTTGTATTGTGTCTGCCCTCACGTACGCCCGTCAACCGACCTTACGTGCTTCCCGCGAACAGAAATGAGCCGGCAGCCAATCGGCGACGGCGGCGGCGGAGACTTCCAGCCAATCGGGAGAGCGGATGGGCGGGTTCCCCGGTGCGATGACGTCATGGGCGCAGGCCGCTGGCTGCCTTCATTGTCTGATATAGGGGGGCAGGGCGTTTTTGCGCCTTGACGGGCTTCATAGTTGTGTTTTAAATGCTCGCGGCGAAGAAATGCAGCTGGATGGTTAAGGAGATGGTTGGATTTGTTGCATTGCGTCGGAATTCGGTGGCCGGGACTGTACACAGAGGGTCCCGGGACCGCTGAGAATTGAGGGGGCGGGGGGTTGCAAACTAGTGTGGAACCAGTTTAAAGGGACAAAGACCTTCCTCCTGCCTCTGCTGTGAGTATCCGGGGAGAGCTTCCCCCCCTGCTTGACCTCCGCGTTGCTTTTCAATCAAAACCATCAGCGCCTGCGCCCATACATTTAAAGGGAAGCCCCCACCGGCCGTCACCTCCTCTCTCCCGAGGGGGCTTCCGATTCCGGCCCCCGCTGAACGTCCCACGTCCCACCGTAAGCGAAGCGTTCACTGTACCGCCCGTCACCGCTCTGTCAGCCCCAACTTTCTCTGTTTGCAATGTGACGACCGGAAGCGCAGCCGAGGCTGTCAAAAAGTTCCACAACGGTGGGGACTCCCACTCTTAGCTTTCGTGCTGCTGGGTGGTGGGCTGACGTGCAGCCCCCGGGTCCCGGTGGGAGAAGTCGGCGGCTGCTGACATCGATGTGTGGGATCGTCCCAACCCCTTGGAGCCTGTCTCAGAGTGGCGGCGGGGCGCTCCCTCATCACCGCCCACCCCTCCCGCGGTGATCCCTCCCACGGTGAGGCGCTGTCTCAGCTGGGATCGTGTGCAACTCGGCAACCGCTCCACTTCAGTCGTGGCCGGCTGGTGCGGCAGAGCTGGGGGTGTCCCCACGGAACGAGGGGAGAGACTATACATAGTCATAGTCATACTTTATTGATCCCAGGGGGAAATTATTCGTTACAGTTGCACCATAAATAATAAATAGTAATAGAACAATAAATAGTTAAATAGTAATATGTAAATTATACCAGGAAATGAGTCCAGGACCAGCCTATTGGCTCAGGGTGTCTGACCCTCCAAGGGAGGAGTTGTAAAGTTTGATGGCCACAGGCAGGAATGACTTCCTATGACGCTCAGTGCTGCATCTCGGTGGAATAAGTCTCTGGCTGAATGTACTCCTGTGCCCACCCAGTACATTATGTAGTGGATGGGAGACATTGTCCAAGATGGCATGCAATTTGGACAGCATCCTCTTTTCAGACACCACCGTCAGAGAGTCCAGTTCCATCCCCACAACATCACTGGCCTTACGAATGAGTTTGTTGATTCTGTTGGTGTCTGCTACCCTCAGCCTGCTGCCCCAGCACACAACAGCAAACATGATAGCACTGGCCACCACAGACTCATAGAACATCCTCAGCATAGGGCCCAGTACCAGAGGGGTTGCGGACTCCCGTGTCCCACACCTGCTGGGCTTTCCTCCCACGCACACCTACTCCCACCCCGTTCACCTTCAACAGGAGTTAAAATTAGAACAGTACAGGCACTTCGGCCGACAATATTGTGCCAACCTTTTAACCTACTCCAAGATTAACCTAACCCCTCCCTCCCGTTGTCTTTCATCTGCGCGCCTCTCTAAGAGTCTCTTAAATGTCCCCAACTTACCTGCCTCTAGCAGCACCGCTGCCTGTGTGTTCCACACAACCATCACTCTGTTTAAAAAAACCTGACATCCCCTTCTGGACTTTCCATCTTAAAACGACGCCCTCTCATATTAGCCATTTACGCCCTGGGGAAAAGGTGTTGTCTCTGCCTCTTATCTTCTACACCTCTGTCAAGTCACCCCTCATCCCCTCTTCTCCAGAGAGTAGAGCCTGAGCTTGTTCAACCGGTCCTGGTAAGATGTGCTGTCCAATGCAGCATCCTGGAAGGACGTGAAAACCATAGAAAAGATGCAGAGGAGACTCACAAGGATGTTGGCTGGATTGGGGAGCAGGCCTTATGAGAACAGGTGGAGCGAACTTGGCCTTTTCTCCCTTGGAGCGATGGAGGATGAGAGCTGACCTGATAGAGGTGTGTAAGATGATGAGAGGCATTGATCGTGCGGATAGTCAAAGGCTTTTCCCCAGGGCTGCAGTGGCTAACACGAGGGGGCACAGTTTTAAGGTGCTTGGAAATAGGTACCGAGGGGATGTCAGGGGTAAGTTTTTCAGAGAGAGAGTGGTGAGTGTGTGGAATGGGCTGCTGGCGACGGTGGTAGAGACGGATACAATAGGGTCTATTAAGAGACTCTCAGATAGGTACATGGAGCTTAGAAAAACAGAGGGCTATGCGGTAGGGAAATTCTAGGCAGTTTCTAGAGTAGGTTACACGGTCGGCACAACGTTGTGGGCCGAAGGGCCTGTAATGTGCTGTAGATTTCTATGCTGTGTGTTTCTAAACCTCCTCTACACTCTCTCTAAAGCCTCCACATCCTTTCTATAATGAGGCTGCGAATGATCCTAGAGCCACAGGGAAGTACAGCACAGAAACAGGCCCTTCAGCCCTTCTAGTCCAGGCTGAAACCTACTTCAGGAAGTTCGTTACAGTCAAGGATGCCTGCCACCGTGGGCCAGTCCCTTTCTTCTCTCTCCTCGCTTCTGGGGCACAATTCTGGAGCTTGAAAGCCTGGATGCCCAGACCGAAGAATTCCCCCCCTCCCCCACTCCCCCCATGACTATCAGACTCCTGGAGCAATTTTCCACATCCCCTTCCTGTCAGTGCTCCTCGTTCTCAAACCCGTAACCCGACCTCTTCCATGACTGTGCTTTCCCTCGCCATTCCTTCGTGCTCCCCACACCTGCCCCGTTCTGCCACACTGATACCACTATGGTTGTATGTCGTATCACTTACGTACTGTTACTGGTTCATGATTCCCCCGTGTACCGCGAGGTACAGTGAGGGGAAAGAATGTTTGTATGCTGTCCAGACAAATCACTGCCGTCCAGGAGTGTGTGAGCCAGTGTGGACAATCTCAGCACTGCACGGGGAGCATTGCGAGCCGTTTTGGGCTCCTTATCTTAAGAAAAAATCGGGGAGAGGTCCGGTGGGGGGATCACGAGCAAGATTCTGGGAAGGAAGGGGTTAATGTACGAGAAATGTCTGACGGCTCTGGACCTGTACTCACTGGAGTTTAGAACAATGGGGGGGTGGATCCCTCATTGAAACCAATTGAATATTGAAAGGACGAGATAGAGCGGATGTGGAGAAGGTGGTGGGGGAGTCTGGGACCAGAGGACACAGCCTCAGAATAAAGGGATGGCCTTTGAGACTGGCTGATGAGGAGAAATTTCTGTGGAATTCATTGCCACAGATGGTTGTGGGGGGGCCGAGTCATTGTGTTTATTTAACACGGAGGTTAATAGGATCAGGATTAGTCAGGCCATCAAAGGGGAGAAGGCAGGAGAATGGGGTTGAGAGGGTTAATGAATCAGCCGTGATGGAACGGCAGAGTGGACACGATGGGCCGAATGGCTTAGCTCTGGTCCTCGGTTCCGTGAACCGATTCCGCAGCCTACGGACTGGTTTTCAAGGTCTCCACAAATCGCGTTCTCAGTAGGCCGTAGCGGTCAATGTGACGTTATTACAGCACCAGTGTCTCCGGTTCGATTCCCGCCACTGCCCGTGAGGCATTTACACATTCTCCCCATGACCACGTGGGTTTCCTCCGGGTGCCCTGGTTTCCTCCCACAGTCCAAAGGGTTGGTAGGTTAATTGGTCACGTGGGTGTAATTGGAAGGTGGGGGCTGGTTGGGTTGGAAGGTCCTGTCACCGTACCGTAACCCTTTTTAAAAAAAAGTATTAAGTTCTTTTAGCATTTGCACAATTTTGCACGAAGGTTATTTGTCAGTCTTCATCTGTGCGCGGTATCTCATTGACTCTCTGTTCAGCTGCGAATGCCTGCAAGGAAGTGAACCTCGGGGTTGTACGCGGTGACGCCAGTTTCCTTGGGAACTTTCTGAACACTTGGGTGGGTGATGGGAAAGTCGGAACGCCGTGCCGAGCCTTGGGTTACGAAGGAGGGGTGGGCCAGCAAAGTGCAGGAGCCAGGAGGAGGTGGACGGGGAGGCAGGCCCGATGGCCAGCTCGTTACGGGAAGGGTGTCGCGGCTTCAGGGAGGGTGGGGGGGAAAGCTCGATGTCCATTGTCCATCTATTCAGTGAGATACATCGCGGAACAGGCCCGTCTGCCTCTTTGAGCTGGGCCGCCCCGCAACCTGCAGATTCAAGTTAGCCTAATCACGGGACAACTTACAAAGAGCAATTAACCTCCCGACCGGTACGTCTTTGTACTGTGGGAGGAAACCAGAGCACCCGGAGGAAACCCACGCGGTCACGGGGAGAACGTACAAACTTTCCAGGCGGCGGTGGGAATCGAACCCGGGTCGCTGGTACGGCAAAGCGCCGTGCTGACCACCTGTCACCCGTGCCGTGATACGGTGAAAAGCTCGCCTTGCCCACTGTTCATACAGATCAAATCACTGCACGGTGCACTGGGGTAGAGAAGTCTGAAACAATAACCGTGCAGAATAAGGTGCAGCGGTGAGGAGAGAGTGCAGCACAGGTAAACGTTAAACTGCAGGGTCATAGTGAAGTAGACTGTGAGGCCAAAATTTGTACAGGAAATCTGCGAACAGTGGGAAAGAAGCTGTCTTCAGCCTGGTGGAATGTGCTTTCAAACGTTCATTTCTTCTGCTGGTGGGGAGAGGGGGAGAAGAGAGTGTGTTGGTGGTGATTGGAAAGTCTTTGATTGGTGCACAAGATCCATAACGAGTCCATGGAGGGGGAGCTGTGTCCACAACACGCCGCAGTTTCTTGCCATGCGCAGAGCAGTTGTCCTGTTAAGCGGTTTCCCGTTGAGAGAGATGGGGACGTGCCAGACTTCCTGAGTGAGCAGAGGTGCTGGTGATGCCGTCGTGATTGGACCAGGGCACGTGCACACCTGGGCACTCGAAGCTGTCGACCCTCTCACCTTCCCCCTCCTGCGCCCCCCCTAACCCCGGCTCCCCACCACCTCTTCCTGAAGTCAATGACAACCTCTTTTGCTGACAGTGAGGAAAGGTTGTGGCCATGTCAGTAACCTCTCCTTCTCCTTCCTGTACGCCGGCTCTTTGTGCTTTGTGCCGTGGCCTGCTACGGCGGTATCGCCTGCAAAACTTGTAGGTGGAGGGGGAGCTGAACCTGGGCCACTCAGCCGTGAGTGAACAGGGAGTCGGGAGGGAACACGACCGAGGTATGCCAGTGTTTAGAGTCATCGTGGGGGGTGTCTATCCTCACTGGCTACGGTCAGTTGGTCAGGAAGTCCAGAATCTGGCTGCAGAGGGAGGCGTTGAGTCCCAGAGCTGGGAGTTTGGTGATGAGTTTGCCTGGAATCACAGTGTGGACGGCAGAACTGTAATTAATAACCAAGAGTCTGTCATGGGTGTCTTTACTGGCCAGACGGTCCAGGGACGAGTGCAGGACTAGGAAGTTGGCGCCTGTCGTTGACCAGTTTTGGCCGTAGGCGAATTGCAGCGGGTGGAGGTTTTCTGGAAAGCTGGAAGCGGATGTGTACCGCGACCAGCCTCTCCGAAGCATTTCACGGTGGTAGATTTAGGTGTTAGAGCCACTGGTCGGCAGTCATTAAGGCAGTAGTGGGCTGATCGCGGTCTTAAAGCAGGAGGGAACCACAGCCTGAAGCGGCGAGAGCTTTAAACACCCCCGCCAGCCCATCCGCGCAGGATCTACGAACGCGGCCATGGACGCCGTGCGGGCCCGATGCTCTCTGAGGGTTCTCCCTCCACAAGACGGACCTTGCGTCTGCGACGGTGGCTGAAGATTCAGGCGCCCTGGGTGGGTGGGTGGCGACATGCGGTTCCCTTCTGTTGAGAACGCGTTAAGGTGATCAGGAAGGGACATGCTGTAGTCGGCCTCGTCTTGGTCCGTAAGCCCTGCGAGTTTCCCGGGATGCTGCCTGGATCCCGGGAGGAGCTGCAAGAAGGAACTTGTCTTGTTTTCTCTGGTGTGGGAAGACCAGATCGAAGTTTATAGGGTGATGAATCCCGATGAGGGGTTCTCGGCCCGAAACGTCAACACAGATGCTGTCTGACCTCCAGCATTTTCTGTGTTGCTGTACAGGCAGACAGCCGGTATCTTTTTCATAAATACACGAGAGTGAGCATCTCACGTGAGAGGAGGGATGACTAAGTTCAAGTTTATTATTGTACGGAAAAACTCCCAGGGTGTAATTAGCTTAAATTTTAAGGAAAAGTGCAAGGCAACCTTTTTTTTGCAGCGGAAATGCTTGGAGTATCCTGCCAAGGGTGGTGGTGGGGGAAAGATAAAGGCTTTTAAAAGGCACTCAGTCTGCCGGCACATGGTCCACACACTGGCAGAAGATGTCACTGGGTCTTGGGGGACCAGGGTGGGCAGGAAAGGGTGAATAAGTTAGGACTTTATGTACTGGAGCGTAGAAGAAGGGAGATTTGATAGAGGTATACAAAGTTATGAGAGGTACAGCAGGCTTTTTCCACTGAGGTCGGGTGGGACTACAACCAGAGGTCATGGGTTAAGGGTGAAAGGTGGGATGTTTAAGGGGAACATGAGGGGGAGCCTCTGGACTCAGAATGAGCTGCCAGCACATGTGGTGGGTGCGATTTCAATATTTAAGAGAAGTTTGGATGGGTACACGGATGGGAGGGGTACGGAGGGCGATGGTCCCGGTGCAGGTCAGTGGGAGGAGGCAGTTTAATGGTGTAGCACAGACCAGATGGGCTGAAGGGCCTTGTTTCTCTGCTATACTGCTTCATGCCTCTCAGAGATTGAGTTGGATTCTGCGTGGTGTTCGCTGCAGACACTGTGGGCGGTCGGGTCTTTGCTGTGTGGTCGTTCGTTCTTCAGCTGGTTTGCGCTTTCCGACGTTGGGAACACGTACCAGCAGACTGCGGACAGCTTCTGTCCCACCGCCACCCAGACAGCACAGCACGGGAACAGGGCACGTCGACCCGCAGTGTTGTGTCGGACTAACTGAACCCGTAAACGCAGACTGAAGTAAACCAATCCCTCCTGCCGTGTCCCTCCGCTCTCAGCAACCCACCAGCCCGTCTGCTTGTGTGGCCACTTTCCGGGAGCTGTAAACTTGCACCCTGAGATCTCTGTGCCCATCAGCAGGGACCTGCCACTAACTTTGTACTGCCCCTTAACGTTTTACCTCTCGAAGGGGCAACACTTCACCCCCGTTGCCAGGATTCAAGGGCCTGAGCTAGAGGAGAGGTTGGCCAGCCGAGGGCTTTATCCCTTGGGATGCGGGAGGATGAGGGGGTGACCTTACAGAAACAGCATATTTGAGGTGGACGGTGACAGACTTTCCCCCAGGGTGGGGGAGTCCAAAATGAAGGGGAGGGGGTGAAATAGGTTTAGCTAGAGAGAGGAAATATTTAAAAGGGACTTGAAGGCCAACTTTTTCCATCCAGAGGGCGGTGAGTTTACGGAATGAGGGGAAGTGGTTGAGGCAGGAACAATAGTGTCATTAGGAGAAGCTATGAAGGAGCAAGGCTTGGAGAGATTTGGGCCAAACACAGAACATTGGGACCGGCTGGGTGGGAACTGCGGTCGAGGTGGACTGTTTGGGCTGGAGGGTCAGTAGCCATGTTGCTTCGCTGTGTGACCCGCCATCTGTAACTGACCCATACCCTCTGACCTTTTGCAGACACTGAAGACTTCCCGGTCTAGCTCCTCGTAGCCCTGGCCTCCGTGCGGCACCCTTGCTCTGTCACGTTCGGGCAAGAACACTCTGGCACACAAGCCATAAGAGATGGGAGCAGAATTAGGCCATTCAGCCCATGGTTTCTACACCATTTGATCACGGCAGATATAATTTCCCTCTCCTGCCTTCTCCCTGTAACCTTTGACAAGCTTACTAATCAGGAACCTCTCAACATCCTCTGTAAATGCACCCAGTGACTCGGCCTACACGGCCGTCTGTGACAGTGAATCCCACAGGCTGAAGAAAGTTCCTCCTTACCCCTGATTTAAAAGAACATCCTTCTATTCCGAGGCTGTGCCCTCCGGTCCGAGGTTCCCCCACTATAGGAAACATCCGTTCCACACCCGCTCTCTCTCGGCCTTTCAATAGGTTTGAATGAGTTTCTCCCTCATTCTTCTAAACTCCAGTGAGTACCGGCCCAGTCATCAAACACTCCTCTTACATTAATCATTCTCTCAACCTCTCCAAAGCCAGCAAATCCTTTCCGAGATACCGGGCCCAAACTGCTCTCAATACTCCCAAGTGTGGTCTGACCAAAGCCTCATAAAGCCTCAGCATTACGTCCTTGCGTTTATATCCTAGTCCTTTCGAAATGAATGCTAACATTGCATTTGCCTTCCTCACCACCGACTCGACCTGCAAATTAACCGTCAGGGTGTTCTGCACAGGGGTTCCCAAGTCCCTTTGCACTTCTGGTTTCTGAATTCGCTTCCCGTTTAGAAGATAGTCTAAGGTTTCATTCCTTCTACCAAAGAGCATGACCCTACACTTCCCGATACTGTACTCCAGCGGTCAGTTCTTTGGCCGTTCCCTTAATCTGTCCAAGTCCTTCTGCAGACTCTGATCTTCCTCGACACTACCTGCCCCTCCACCTGTCAAACAAAAGCTTTTCACTGCATCTCACTGCACTGGAGCTCCCAAGGTGGGACACCTTGCTCTTGCGCAGATTAAAATGCACCTGGCCTTTCTCTGTCCTCAGCTGCAACTGATCGACATCTCTGTGTATCCTATGAGGGGTGATTGATGAGTTCGTGGCCTAAGGTAGAAGGAATCAATTTTAGAAAAGCTAGCACATTTATTTTTCAACATAGTCCCCCTCCTACATGTACACACTGAGTCAAGCGGTCGTGGAGCATACGGATCCCTTCTTTGTAGAAGTGGTCCACAGCGGGGGTGATTGATAAGTTCCTGGCCTAAGGTAGTAGGAGATTAGTTATACCAATCTCGTTTCGTTATATGCACGTGTAGGTCAACTCTTTGAGTGAAAATGCAGAAAGTTTGAAGTTAATATCTCATCTCCTTCTACCTTAGGCCACGAACCTATCAATCACCCCTGCTGTGGACCACTCTCTGGAGGTCCAAGACACCGACTTCTACAAAGAAAGGATCCGTTTGCTCCATGACCGCTGGACTAAGTGTGTAAATGTAGGAAAAATAAATGTGCTAGGTTTTCTAAAATTGACTCCGTCTACCTTAGGCCACGAACTTATCAATCACCCCTCGTATGATAGGTTTTTTTTACAACTGTTCACACCTGCACCAACCCTGGGATCGTCCACTTATTTGTCACTGCAGCAGTCTACATTTCAATCCAGATCAATAACGTACACTCTGTGGCCACTTTAACGGGGACAGGATTGGAACCAGTCTGGTCTTCCACTTCTGTGGCCCGTCCACCTCAGGGTTCGACGTGTTGTGCATTCGGAGATGGTGTTGTGCTCACCACTGTTGTAACGCGTGTCACCTTCCTGCCAGCTTGAACCAGTCTGGCCATTCTCCCCTGACCTCTCTCATTGACAGGGCGTCTTTGCCCACAGAACTGCTGTTCACTGGATTTTTGTTTTGCTTTTTGCACCATCCTCTGGAAATGCAAGAGACTGCTGTGCGTGAAAATCCCAGATCAGCAGTTTCTGAGATACTCAAACCACCCCATCCGGCACCAACAATCATTCCACGATCAAAGTCACTTAGACCGCGTTTTTTCCCCTTCTGATGTTTGGTCTGAACAACAACTGAACCTCTTGGTAACACACACAAGATGCTGGAGGAACTCAGCGGGCAGGCAGCATCTGTGGAAAAGAGTAAACAGTCGACGTTCTGGGCCGAGACCCTTCGGCCTGACTGGAGAAGGGTTTCGGGCCCAAAATGTCGACTGTACTCGCTTCCAGAGATGCTGCCTGGCCCGTTGAGTTCCTCCAGCATTTTGTGTGTGTCACTCGGATTTCCAGCACCTGCAGATTGTCTCTTGTTTAGTGGTCTCCACTCCCTCCACACTAATCCTAACCTCACCATCAAACCCACAGATAAGGGGGTTGCTGTAGTAGTCCAGTGTACTGACCCTCTACCTTTCTCAAGCCCAGCACCAACTCTCAGACACCTCCTCTTACTTAACCCTCGAACAGGACCCCACTAAAGAACATCAGGCCATTGTCTCCCCTTATTGACTCTGGGGATCTCCCATCCACTGCCACCAACCTCTTAGTTCCCGCACCCCGCACCTCCCGTTTCTATCTCCTACCCCAGATCCATAAACCTGCCTGTCCAGGTAGACGTGTTGTTTCAGCTTATTCCTGCCCCACTGAACTCATATCTGCATACCTCGACTCAGTTTTATCCCCCTGGCCCCCATTTCAGTCCCACCCTACCTACACCCGTGACACTTCACACACACTGGATCTTTTCAATGATGTCAGGTTTCCTGGCCCCCATCATCTTATTTTCACTATGGATGTCCAGTCCCTACACACCTCCGTCCCCCACCAGGAAGACCTCAAAGCTCTCCGTTTCTTTCTGGACATCAGACCCAACCAGTTCCTCTCCTCCGCCGAGCGGAACTTGTCCTCGCTGTAAACAATTTCTCCTTTGGTTCCTCTCACTTCCTTCAAACGAAAAGAGTAGCCATGGGCACTCACGTGGTTCCCAGCTGTGCCTGCTTGTTTGTCGGTTACGTGGAACAATCTCTGTTCTACACTGGTGCCTGTCCGCCACTTTTCCTTCGCTACATCGACAACTGCATTGGCGCTGCTTCCTGTACCCACTCTGAGCTCGTCGACTTCATCCACTTCGCCTCCAACTTCCACCCAGCCCTCAAATTTACCCGGTCCATTTCCGACACCTTCCTCCCCTTTCTTGATCTCACCGCCTCTACGTCTGGAGACAGCTTATCTACCGATGTCTGTTATAAACCCACGGACTCTCACAGCTACCTGGGCCATACCGCTTCCCACTTGTAAAAACGCCACCCCCTTCTCTCAATTCCTCCGTCTCCGCCGCACCTGCTGGCAGGATGAGGCTTTTCACTCTAGAACGAAGGAGATGCCCTCCCTTTTCAAAGAAAGGGGCTTCCCTTCCTCCAGCATCAACGCTGCCCTCAACCGCATCTCTTCCATTCCACGCACGTCTGCTCTTACGCTACCCTACCCGGAATAGGGTTCCTCTCGTCCAGTCCTGCCGAAGGGTTTTACCCCAAAACGTCAACAATATTCTTTTCCATAGGTGCTGCCTGGCCTGCTGAGTTCCTCCGGCATTTTGTGTGTGTTGCTTTGGATTTCCAGCGTCTGCAGATTCTCTCTTGTTTGTAACTGCACCATCTCTGCTTTTGAGTTCGGCCGATTAGATATTTGCATTAACGAGCCGCTAAAGTGTCCTCTGGACATGTGGGTGGAGAGTTTGACCCGGACGAGTGTGAGGCGTTGCGCTGTGGGAGGTCAAACGCACCTTTGTCCCCCGAATCAAGCTCCCACCAGGGGGCGAACCAGACATCTTGTCCTCGCCCTCGCAATCGACTTCGTCGGGGCCCTTGCATCTGCGCTGCGCTTTCATTGTAGCTCTAGCACTTCATTCTGCATGCATTTTTCCCCTCTTATGCGTCTCCCCCTTTGACCCTCACCAGCCATTACCGACGCCCCGCAGAAAGCATCCTATCCAGACGCATCTTGGCTCGGTCGGGCGACCGCTCTCCCGCAGACGCAGCGCAGCCCGTCACGGACACCGGCCTGCCGCGCCGTGGACTCCGCCGACACTCCTTGCTGCCTCGGCAAAGCAGACAGCAGAATCAAAGACCCCACCCAACCCGGACATTCTCTCTCCTCCCTTCCCCCCTCGGGCAGAAGCTACGAAAGCCTGAAAGCTCGTCCCATCGGGCTCAGTGGCAGCTCCTGCCCCGCTGTTGTAAGACTGTTGAACGGTCCCCTAGATGAATTATTGCCCTTACCATCTAACTGGTAACCCACAGGGCACTTTCTCTGTAACCACGATATTTTATTCTGCATTCCGCAGACAGTCACGGAGCGCATGTGAAGGGTTCTCACTGTACCTCGTTGTCTATGATCATTGCAAACCAATTCTCTCCCGGGAGGAGAAGGGGAGAGCGGTCGGGGTGGGAGCGAGGGGCCTCACCCGTTCCCCGTTTCGATTTCTAATCCCGCTGCCGTTCTTGCTTTGCAGGGGCCGGGACATGGGGAGCCCGGAGCGAGGGCGGCGCCCGGAGCCTCCGCAGGAAGACGAAGGGGGAACGCCGGGCGCCGGCAGGCTGTATATCTGCTCAGGATGCGGCCTGGCCTTCGGACCGCCCACGGACCAGGGAAGCCACCGGTGCCCGCCCCCCGCCTCCTCCACCCCGGCCGTCGCCACTGCCCCGCCCTTCCGCTACCTCTTCCCCGCCGGCCCTGGACTGCCGGGCCCCACCTACGCCCTGGGCCAGCCCCTGCGCCTCCTATGCCCGGCGCCCTCCCCCCGACCCCGCGCTCCCGGGGTCCCCGGTAAGCTCTATCCCTGCGGGGCCTGCGGACGCACCTTCGGGCGCTCCTCCAACCTGGCCCGGCACCGGCGCAGCCACACGGGCGCGCAGCCCTACCAGTGCGCTGACTGCGGCAAGCGCTTCAACTACCCCTCGGAGCTGGAGACACACCAGCGGGTCCACACCGGCGAGCGGCCCTTTACTTGCGCCGTCTGCGGTAAGGGCTTCACCCAGTCCTCCAACCTGCTGACTCACCAGCGGGTCCACACCGGCGAGCGGCCCTTCACCTGCGCCCTGTGCGGCAAGGGCTTCACCTGCTCCTCCAAGCTGCTGACCCATCACCGGGTCCACACCGACGAGCGCCCCTTCGCCTGCCCCGACTGCGGCAAAGGCTTCAAAAGCTCCAAGGAACTGATGATGCACCAGCGCATCCACACCGGCGAGCGGCCCTTCACCTGCGCCCGCTGCGGGAAGCGCTTCACCCGCTCCTCCGACATGCTGACCCACCAGCGGGTGCACACCGACCGCCGGCCATTCGGCTGCCCGCTCTGCGCCAAGCGCTTCAAGAGCGCCAAGGAGTTGACCCAACACGAACGCGTGCACACGGACGAGCGGCCCTTCCGCTGCACCCGCTGCGGCAAGCGCTTCATGTACTCGTCCAACCTGCTGCGGCACCAGCGTATCCACACCGCCCGGGGCGAGGCAGAGGACCAGGGGCTGGCAGGTGCGGGCTGCTGAGGTAGCGGTGGTTGGGTGGGGAAGGGCTGCGGGGAGGGTGATGGCCAATGTCACCTCCCACCTTTCAGCCGCCAGGAGTGTCAGTGCGGGAAGGGGTTAATACCACCTCCCAGTGACCGGGGGCGCCAGGGTGCGGGAAGGAGGGTTAATACCACCTCCCAACCACTAGGCGATGTCGGGATGCGGGAATACTCTCCCAGTGACCAGGACGTGAGGGACAGAGGAAGGGCTTAATACCACCAAGGGGAGTCGGCGTGCGGGAAAGAACAATGCTACCTCCCGGCCACCAAGAGGTGTTTGGGGGAACAAGAAAGGGGGTCAATGCCACCTCCCGGCCACCAGAGGGTGTCGGGGTCTCCCTGCACTGCAGGAGGATTCCATGAAAAGATAGTTCGCTGGGATGGTAGAAAGACGCTGGAAATGTCATGGGGGGCTGGAATTCTCTCTTCCACATACAACCCATTTCGCCTCTTCTCCCACCCCCCATGCGCCTGTCACTACCCCTCCGCCCCTGTTACCCCCCCCCCCCAGTCTTCAGGGAGCCAGACTCGTATTGTGTACCTGCCCCCGGTATCTGACGTGTAATGTCTTCTCGATGTCCGATCCTGTCTTCAACCTCCAGGAGACGTAACCTCATCCAGTGTCGCAGAATGCCTTGGAGATATCTGTACCGAAGAGCTGAACTGTGGCACAGTGACCTCCGGTGTGCGTCTGACCCAGAGGATAGGGGAGATGGGAACAGAGCACGGGTGCTCCCGGAACAGCCCCGCCAATAATCCACACTAACACGCTGTGCTGGGAACTGTCTTCCCGAAAGGAATTCCGATCACCGCCGGAAACTGATGTCCACCCCGCGTGTCAGCATGCCGTGGGGAGTGACACAATTCCCGACTAAGGGGGATTTCTCCGTGAACGCGGACCTCAGCGTGTCCCGGGACCTCCAGAGGAGACGGCCAGGACAATGTCTCCAAGTCGGACTGGTAGCCGACATCGACTCCAGAAGAGCAGCCGGCCAATCCTTGCTGTTGGTCGGTTCGTTCCCGAGGTGCTTCCTCGGTGTATAGTTAATGTACAGAGAGGCCCAAAACAGATGTAACTGCTGATGTTTTTTTTTTCAGAAATTAAATTTAAATTTAAACTATGGATGCTTCGTCTTCAAGATTGTTCAATGTCACTTCCAGTACCTCAGTGTAAAGGAGAAAGGTAATTGTGACACCGGATCCGATGCAGCCCCCCTCCCCCAAGAAAAATACAATAAGATAACAAAAAAGTTTTATAAAAACACAAATATAAATTTATATAGATGGATTGTACGCCCACAAAGTGACGCAGGACACAGGAGTCTCTACAAAAGGTGACAAAGGTAATAATGGTGGTGGGGGTGCTGATCGGCTTTACTGCTTGTGGAAAGTATGAGTCTGGTGGTCGTGGCGTGGACCTCCCTGACAGGAGGAGGAGAAAGAGTCCGTGAGCAGGGTGGGTGAGGTCCTTCCTGATGTTCCGGATCCTTTCTGTACAAGTGTCCTTGATGGCGGGTCGGCTGGAGCCGGGGTTCTGCGGTGATGCAGTTTGCCAGGCTGCTCGCCGCGGCGTGTCTGTAGGGTGGCCCGGCACGGACGTGCCACCAGCCTCCTCAGAAAGTAGCGTCGGCGAGCTTACCCGATCGTGTGTGTTGTGTTCTGGGGCCATGAGAGGCTGTGCCAAGAGTCTGAAATCGCTCGCAGTCCCCACCGCTGCGCCGCCGATGTGGAGTGCGGCGTGAGACTGTGTCGCGAGTTCTCCCGAAGCTGGTAACCACCACCTTTGTCTTGGCAACGATGGAGAGATTATTCCCCCGGCGCCAGACCTCGGGCTCTTACACCTGCTCCCTGTGGGCCGTCTCGCTATTTGTGGTTTCACTGGGGAACTCGGGAGTTTGTGTGTAAAGTTGCAGAGTAAACAGCAACAAGCTCAGACGCACAGCCCGGGGGTGGGGAGGGAGGAGCGGTTATGCATCCTGACTCTCTGAGATCTGTTGGTTCTTAAGTCCACAATGACTTAGACCGAGATGCTGCGGCATCTGTCCGGAGCGGTTCTGTGGGTAAGCGTGTTGGTGAGTGTCCAATGCCCCCTGCAATGGAGCTGCATTACACCCCGTTCAGAGTTCAGAGCACTTCATGGCGATTGGCGTCGGTGCGTCTGGGCGATTTGTCATTTAGTTCTGAAACCGGGGAGTTCTTTGGCACAGGGATGGTGGCGGCTGATTTGAAGCGCCCGGGGACAGCAGCCTGCAGGAGTGAAGGTGTCCGAGGAGACGGCCACTGAGCTGGTGGGGGGCACGCTCGGCCTGGGATGTTGTCTGGCCCGGCCGCCTTACGGGGGTGGGGGGTGGGGGGTTGACTCTCTGCGGAGACCTTCTCACGTCCGCTGCTGTTACAGACCGTGGCTGCTCACCCGGGAGAGGGGGCGGCTTTCGTGGCTGGCATGCCTCGAAGCGTGCGTGGAAGTTGGTTCGTGTTTCAGATGGGGAGGTGTCACTGGTGCAGTGGACGCTGTTTCCCCGCGATGCCCAGCCGCATGCGCCGGGCATGATTTTCAGATCGGTGTTCTGACTTTTTTGAGCGTTATTGCTCTTTGCAGTGACATCGGCGCCGGACTCCGGAGCGAAGGTTCCCCAGTTCGAATCCAGTCGGGCCGCTCCCCGGGCACGCTTTCCATCCGTGCCGGGTTGAGTGTCGAGCTCGCAATTCGGCCTCGTAAAAAAAACAGCGCAGTGAGAAGGGCGTGGAGGACCGCTCACAGAATCTTTCCTCCTAGACAAACACTTGAAAGGAGGTCGCCGAGGCTCTGGCAGGGTGTGCCACACAAAAAAATTGCTCTTTGCCCTCGTGATGGACCGTCTCCAGACCTGAAGGCGGTGTCCCGGGCGCTTTTTATTGTGGAGTTGCTGCTCGGGCCGTGAGAAAACCAGTGTCATTTACATTCTCACTGCTGTGGCCGATGACATTGTTCCTCAAGGCCGGTGTCTCTCCTCCTGTGACGAGAGACCTTGACGAGGAATGTCAGGACCCTAGTGCGGGTGTATCTGAGACCGGGATCGAGACACGGTGCGGGACTGAAACGAGAGCTGGGCACTAAACAAGACGCTAGACGGTAACCCAAGTTGAGTTTACGATTGAGCCCTGGAACTCCGTTCGGGTGCTTCTTCCACACTGAAATCCTGGCCGCAAAACCTGGCAGCCAGTGAGCGGGAAGGCCTGGAGTCGTCATAACGCGGCCGCGGCGGCTATGCACGTTCCGGAGGGTCAGAGTGGAATGGCGCGTTTGGCTGCGTATCGTAACATCTCCTTCTGGGAACGTGTGACAGAGGGAGACGGAGACAAGGGCTTGGAACACAGCTCACACTCTCTCACACACCCACACCGGCGAACTTGCCGGGTGGGGGAGAAACTGCGGCCATATTTGAAGGGTTCGGGCACCATTGTTCTTCCAGGGGTTTATCTCGTTATTGCTTTGGTGTTGCTCCGCTTAAGGAAACAAACTGCCCCGGGAACCCAGCGGAATCGGGTGGTTGATGTTTCGGTGTGAGAGGCTGGGATCTGAAGCAACTCACGAAAAGCCGGAGGAGTCAGCGGCCCACGGAGGAAACTGGACACTCGGCGCTTTGCATTTGTCCGGATGAAAGGTCTCGATCTGAAACATTGACCTGTCTATTTCCGGCTGAGATCTTGGATTTGCGCTTTGCCTCCAGGTACGCTGCTCGACCGCCTGGGATGTATCTCCTCGTCGGGAAGACTCAAACCCGACGACCCTCTAAACTGATCAATAAGCTCCGAGGCCTGGGCCTCCACAATTCCTTGTGCTGCTGGCTCCTCGATTTCCTCAGTTGCGGACCCCAGTCAGCACAGGCACACTACCGGGCTGTGTGCTTAGCCCCCCAGCTCGACTCGCTTTACGCTTCGGACCGTGAATGTAAGCACAGCTCCAACGCTGTATTTAAGTTTGCTGACGACCCCACTGGTTTTGGCTGAACCAAAGGCGGTGATGAATCAGCATGCAGGAGGGGATTGAAAATCAGAATTCGGTCCAATATCTCATGAAATGTGTTGTCTTTGCGCAGCAGTACAATGAAATACATAAATAATAACAACTATAAATTACAGCAACACACACTCACAAATGCTGGTGAACGCAGCATCTCTAGGAAGAGGTACAGTCGACGTTTCGGGCCGAGACCCTTCGTCAGGACTAACTGAAAGAAGAGATAGTAAGAAATTTGAAAGTGGGAGGGGGAGGGGAAGATCCGAAAACTGTAAATTACTGTTAATTATAAATATATATAAAGTTAAACAAACACAGCAGAAAGAGAGAAGGGGGAACAAAGCTGTTCCTGAATCACCGAGCGTTTGGTTTCAGGCTCCCGGTACCGCCTTCCTGAGAACAGGGCATGTCCTGGGTGATGGGGGTCCTCACTGGTGGACGCCGCCTTTCTGAGCCATCGCTCCCTGATGATGTCCGGGATACCGCGGAGGCCACGATCGAGCTCACTGAGATGACAATTTTCTGCTGATTGCGACCCTGTGCAGTAGACCGCCCCCCCCCCGCCCCCGCCTCACCACCAGACGGTGATGCAGCCGGTTAGGATGCCCTCCACCGTACACCCGTAGAAATTAGTGAGTGCTTTCGGTGACAAACCGAACTCCTAATGAAATGTAACCACTGTGGTGTCCTTTTTCTTGCTGCGTTGGGCGAAGGTTAGATTCTCAGAGATCTTGGCACCCCGGAACATGAAATTGCTCACTCTCTCCACTTCTGGTCTGGCGTGTATCCCTCGACTTACCCTTTCTGAAGTTATTTAGTTAATCAGTTATTTAGTCTCAGCGTCGTTGCGTGCGAGACTGTGACTGTGACATCACTCCACTGGGTGGCGTATTTCGCCCTCTGGTCACCATCTGAGATTCTGCCAGCAATGGTTCCAACATCAGCACATTTAGAGATGGTATTTGAGCTGTGCCTGGCCGCACAGTCATGGCTGTAGAAGGAATAGAGCAGTGGGCTAAGCACACCGCCCCCCCCCCCCCCGAGGTGCACCAGTGTTGATCGTCAGCGAGGTGAAGATGTTACTTCTGATCCGCGAAGATTGTGGTCTTCTGGTGAGGAATTCGAGGATCCAGTTGCAGAGGGGGGCACAGAAGCCCAGGTCCTGCCCCTTTCTGATCAGAACTTTAGAAATGATGGTGTTAAACGCTGAGCTGTGGTCAATACAGGGATTTGGATCGTCCATGTGATGTAATGAGTTCACATCCGCTGTACACCTATTGTGGGGACAGGCAAACTGGAGTGGGTTCAGATCCTTGCTGAGGCAGGGGTTAATTCTAGCTATAACCGACCTCTCAAAGTACTTCATCATTGTAGATGATGCTACTGGTCGGTAGTCACCCCGGTCTTCCCGGGCGCTGGTTGCCCTCTCGAAGCAGGTTGAAGCACGTCATCTGTCAATTGCTAGAAACCTTCTGACTACTCCAGTGGTGTTTAGTATAATGGCTTTCTGAATGCTTGCACAGATATTACCGTGTAAGCCTATTTGTTTAATGCTATTGTCTATTGACTTTGGGATGACACCGGATGTAGATATTACTGTTGGGACAATGAATGACAATGTTCATGTTCCATAGTCCATCAATTTCCTCTTTTACTTCAGCACATTTCTGGGGTTTCTCACTTACTGATTTCTGTATGTTATGTGTCTTTGGAATGGTTATATCTATTAGATCAACTGTTCTTGCCTGCTTATCCTGTATTATTATATCGGTACGGTTAATATTATCATTAATATTTGTGCAGTTTGTAGACTTCCTCCAGCATTTTGCCGTATTCCTTTGCATGTCCGTTGTCTATCGGTCTGTGAGTAATTTTCCATTGATCCTCCTCCGGCTGTGAATCTCAGGGTAGAAGACGGTAACAGATACGTACTTTGATAATATATGTACTTCCAACTGCGAACGATTCAGGAATGGTCACGGTGCGCGCTCGCAGGGCTCGGCCCAAAGGCGGAGGGACGGCAGTCGCTGGCACCGACTCAACCCGGGTTCGGCGGAAGCTGAACTCGGTCACAGGGAGTGATGACAATGACTCGACCCCAGGAGCGGAGGGCGGCTATTCCCCGGCAAGAGCCGGAGACGATAGGCTGGACATCGGAATGCCGACAGATACTCGGAGGAACGCATTCTCTCCAACAGAATGGTTTGT
Organism: Mobula hypostoma; assembly: GCF_963921235.1. NCBI lineage: Eukaryota > Metazoa > Chordata > Chondrichthyes > Myliobatiformes > Myliobatidae > Mobula > Mobula hypostoma. The sequence continues at coordinate 17,199,920 of NC_086106.1, read as the reverse complement.
TCCCCTGCGGGTGACGGGGTCGGCGACTGTTACTGTCGCTGATTTTTATTTTGCTGCGAGGGAGACGACTGCGAGTTTTGTTTCTTTTTCATGCCGGCGGTGTGGGAGGCGAGCGGGGTTGATGCCTTTTCTTTCATCTACAGCATGGTTTTTTTCCTGTATTTCATGGCTATCTGGAGAAGACAAATATCAGAATTGTATCGTACTCTGACAATAAATTAAACCTTTGAACCTTTTTAGCTTGACTCCTCGGAGGCATTAAACGGGAGTCCTCTTCAAGTGCGGGAAACCCGTGACAGTCACAATTAACTGACAAGATCAACCAGAAAGAAAAGGGCTTAACGACTCTTGTTAAAGGAACAATGAGTAAACCTAGGCGCCCAATGCTCTACGGCGCCCCGCAGAGGCCCGCAGGGCTCACGACAACAACACCTCCTCCCCCTCCGTCAGCAGATTTCGGAGCGGCCAATGAACCCATGAACCCCCCCCCCCCCCGCATTATTCCTATTTGAGCGCCATTTATTTTTTGTAATTTTTAGTAACTTTATTTCTTTGCACCGCGTTTCTGCCGCAAAGCAAAAGATTTCATATAACCTAAGTCGGCGTAAATAAATCTAAACACCCGAGAATGGAAATCCAAGCCGACACACGCAAAATGCCGGAGGAACTCAGCAGGTCAGCCAGCGTCTCTGAACAGGCGAGGTTTCGGTCCGAGACCTTTCATCAGGACTGGAAAATGGATGGGGAAGGATGGCAGAGAGGAAGAGGATGGATGGAGAAGGGGATTGAAGAGGGGAAGGGGAAAGGACTGGGGAATGGGGATGGGGAAAGGGAAGGTGGAAGCTGCTGGAATAACAAAAAAGGATGGTGGAGGGGAAGGGGGACAAGAAGGTGACAGGAGAAGCCAGGTGGGCGGAGGACTGGAGCTGAAAAAAGCTGGGAGGTGAAACATAGAAAAGGCAAGAAGCTGGAGAAGAAGGAATCTGACAGGAGAGGAGAGTGGATCGTGGGAGAAGGGGAAGAAGGAGGGCTACGAGGGATGGAGGTGATAGACAGGAGAGGAGAAGAGGTAAGAGGCCAGAGGATGGAATAGAAGAAGACCAAGAAGCTGATTATTGACTTCAGGATGTGGAAACCGGAGGTCCATGAGCCAGTCCTCACTGGTCAGCAACTTTAATTTTCTCGGCGTTATGATTTCCGAGGACCCAGCACGTAAGTGCAACTAAGAGGAAACCTCTACTTCCTTAGACTTTTGCGAAGATTCAGCATGACATCAAAACTTTGACAAACTTCAATAGATGTGTAGTGGAGAGTGTATTCAGTGGCTGCATCACAGCCTGGTATGGAAACACCAATGCCCTTGAACGGAAAATCCTACAATTCGTCCATCACAGATAAAGGCTTCCCCACCACTGAGCACATCTACATCAGGGTACCCACCACCCAGGACTTGCTCTCTTCTCGCTACCGCCATCAGGAAGAAGGTACAGGAGCCTTAGGATTCACAAAACCAGGTTCAGGAACAGTTATTACTCCTCAACCATCAGGCTCTTGAACAAAAGGGGATAACTTCACTCAACCTCACTTGCCCCATCATTGAATGTTCCTGAAACCTATGGACGTACTTTCAAGACTCTTCATCTCATGTTCTCGACATTTATTGCTTATTTATTATTAATTTCTTTATTCATTTGCAGTTTGTTGTCTTTTGCACACTGGTTAGTGCGCCCAAGTTAGTGCGGTCTTTAATTGATTCTATTATGGTTATTACCCGCAATAAAATCAATCTCAGGGTTGCATATGGTGACATATATGTACTTTGATAATAGAGTTATTTTGAACTTTGATAAATCTGATGTTGATGCGCTGGTTGTCAATGGCCGCTATACTACCCAGCCTACTTTGCGCACTGGAATACGTCTATGCAATGAGGCGCAGGAACGGTTTTCCGGTCAGTACGCATGTCGGGGCTTCCAAGCATGCGCGCAAGCCACGATAGGGTGCGGCCGGCGGACGGGTGAGCGATGGCGGGGGCGCCGGGTGACCCGGGGGGGAAGGTGACGGTCGAGTTCCGGGGGCACTGACCGCCACCTACAGGCTCCAGTGAAGTCGGCGGCAGCCAGACGCGATGGTCGGAGACCGCTGGCTGCCGCAGCCGCGGGGGGCCTTTGTCGGACAGTGCGCATGCGCGGTATTGGTTTGCCTGCAGACCGGTTTCACGCGCGCAGGGCTTTGTGGGTAGCAGTAGTCGCCATTGACGGAGTGGAGTCCGCGCTGATCGAGAGCAACTCCGATCCGGAGGCTCAGAGGGTGAAGAGAGGTGGAGATAGGCACAAGGCACAAGTTTATAAAATTATGAGATATAGATACTGTAGATGAGTAAAGTTATTTACCCCGGGTAGGGGAGTTTAAAACTAGACGGAACGGATTTAAGGTGAGAAGGGAGAGATTTAATGGGGATCCAAGGGGCATATTTTTTCATACAGAGGCTGGTCCGTATATGGAACGAGCTTCCAGAGGAAGAGGTTAAGGCAGGTACATTAACAACATTTAAAAGACATTTGGACAGGTACTCCGACGGAAAAGGTTTAGAGCGAAACCGGCAAAACGCAGGAAAATGGATCCAGATCAGGTTGGCTTGAACGAGTCGGGCCGAAAGCGCTGTATCAGGTGCCGCGCGGGAGGATCCGCCCGACCGGTTGCCCCCTTCTAACTCCGTTACCCTGCTTCCCACAACCCCCCCCCCTTCCCTTCCCCAGGATCGCAGGTAGGCTGCAGTTTTCCAGAGGTGACCTTCGGAGGCCCAATCATAGAGAGTTCAACACGTCTCCACCCCTCCGGCCCGGGGAACGAAGAGAAGGAATTTCCCACCCACCCATCCGCAGACGCTGATCGGCCCGCCGATTTCCTGTACCGAGTCGTCCGGGAAGAAGAGAAGGGAGAACGTCCTTGGGCATTGGGTTCTGGACCGAGGGAGGGAGGGGGAAATCCCCTGAGGCCATGACGGACTCTGTTATGTCGCCCGAGATGGGAGGGAGCAGCAGGGAGCCGCTCACCTGCCCTGTCTGTGGAAAGCGCTTCCGCCGAGCGGCCAACCTGCTCACCCATGGTAGGGTCCATACCGGCGAGCGGCCCTACCCGTGCCATGAGTGCGGAAAGCGCTTTGCCCAGTCTTCCCACCTTCTGCGGCACCGGCGCGTCCATACCGGAGAGCGCCTCTTCGCTTGTCCGCTGTGCGGTCGCCGCTTTGCGCAGTCCTCGCACCTGCGGCGACACCGGCGCACCCACTCGCCCAGCGCACTGCGCCCGTGCCCTGACTGCGGGGGCTGCTTCGGGGGCTCGGCCGAACTACTGGCCCACCGGCGGCGCGTCCACGCTGGCGAGCGGCCCTTCCGCTGCCTGGTGTGCGGGCAGCGCTTCCCCCGTTCCTATGACCTGTTGGCCCACCGCCGGGTCCACACCGGCGAGCGGCCCTTCCCCTGCACAGAATGCGGCAAGGCCTTCGCACAATCCTCCTACCTCGCCACCCACCGGAGGGTCCACACCGGGGAACGGCCCTACGCCTGCCCTGAATGCGGCCGCCGTTTCGCCAACTCCTCCAACCTGGCCTCGCACCGGCGGACCCACCGGGAAGGGGAGCGGCTCCTGAGGGGTGTATCTCCCGCTCCCCCTGCCCGGAGTCAGGAGCCCGGAGGCGCCGGGAGTCCCTTCTCCTGCTCCGAGTGTGGCGCGATCTTCGCCCGGCTGCCCGATCTGTCCCAGCACCGACACGCTCACCACTGAGCCTCCTCTCCTCCTCTTCCCCCACACCCTCGGAACCCCTGTGATCGGGCGGGGCGTCGGCCGCTCCATTGTGTTTGCGGGCGTGGAACGACCCGGGGCTCACCTCAAGGCGCCGAAGCCGGGGAAGTCTTTGGCAAACGTGTCGGCCGTAGTTCTGAGTAACGCCCTATTCACTGTCGAACGGGCTGTTCCTGCAGAACGTTCTGCAGCGGGACAGCCGGCTGACGCCTCGGGAGGTGCGCAAGCCACTACTCTGGCAAGTCCGCAGTCGGAGAGCGGTCGTTTCGCCGCTGCTCCCCGACCTGGCAGCGCTGTGTTTGGAGTATGCACGCCCTCGCCGCGACCACTGCTAATTCCTTCCTAACCCTGACGTCCTAACGGCGTGCGGAGCCGGTGAAATAGCACCGGACGGCGGTTTATCTCGGCAACCCTCTGCCCCCCTCGCTGGAGATTATTTCCGGAGGCGACGGAGGTCGAATGACTGAGGACAGCGGGAGCTGAGACCGGAGCAAGGGTCCCACGAGCCGAAGCGTCGGCTGACCGTCTCTCGACTCCGCGGATGGTGCCCTGGCCCGCGTCGGTTTCTCCTGAGTACCACGGTGCAGCCGCCCGCTCTCCTCCACCTCGCCTGGAAACTTTTCTCCCTCTCGGAGACATGGCATCCCGTATCCCCATTGGATCCCCGGCTGGGGACACGAAGCGCGTACGATGTGTTTGGGATCAGGTGTCGGGTTGGATTTATCCCGGGAACGAGAAGACTTTGGGACGCAGCGGTGAACAAGAGCGTGGACACCGCCGGCCGGCGGAATGTAAGGTCTCTGAACGGTCCGTACTTGTTGTCGTCTGTAAGTTATCCCCAGGGGTGGGGGGCAATAAACTCGACTCTTGAATTGAACTTAAAGCGTACACCTCCAGAACTGGTGAATGTCGTTTGGAAATAAATAAATTGCTATTTGCACCACCCCTCCTGGAGATCGTAGACCTGCACAGATTAGACCCTAAGGGCTCCGATGTGCCCCAAGGTCTTTCTACCCCTCCGCTCCCACTAGTTCTCAATGTGCCTTTCATCCATCTGCCTATCTCAGAGTCTTAAATGTCCCTAATACATCATTCCCCGACTGTCATCGCTCTCTCCTCCAGTTCATTTAGAGAGATACAGCGCGGAATAGGCGCTTTCAGCCCTTCGCGCGGCCCGGCAACTCCCGATTTAACCCTAGCCTGGTAATTAACTTATCAACCGGTATGTCTTTGGAAGAAACCGGAGCACCCGGAGGAAACCCAGGCGGTCACGGGGACAACGTACAGGCAGCGGCGGGAATTGAACCCGAGTCTCTGGTGATGTAACCACTACACTACCGTTTCGCCCGCACTGATTTTCCAGTCCCGGGAGAAGGAACCGTGACTATGCCACTGATAATCTCCCTCTATAAGGTCATCTCAGTGTCCTACGCTCCAAGGAATAAAGTCCCGACCTCCGTCTGTAGCTCAGTCCCGACAACATCCTAAATCTTTTATGCACTATCTCCAGTTTAATAACTGCGTGACCAAAACTGGACACAGTACTCTAGGTGAGGTGTCACCAGGGTCTTATACAGCGGTAATGTGACGACCCAACGCCTGTACCCAATGCCCTGACGGGTGAAGGCCAGCGTGCCAGCGCCCGTCTTCCTGTGAGGCTGCCCTCCGCAAACTCTGCGCTTGTCCTCCTCGGTACTTACGTTCCACAAACTCTCACCAGGCCCCTCCCGTTCACTGTCATCAGGCCCCTCCCGTTCACTGTTATCAGACCCCTCCCGTTCACTGTTATCAGGCCCCTCCCATTCACTGTCATCAGGCCCCTCCCATTCACTGTTATCAGGCCCCTCCCATTCGCTGTTATCAGGCCCCTCCCATTCACTGTTATCAGGCCCCTCCCATTCACTGTCATCAGGCCCCTCCCGTTCACTGTTATCAGTGTCACGTACCCCGTGACGGGTTAAAGAACCAGCAGAAATGTAAAACACTTTGGAGTCCGGTATTGCTGCTAACTAATGGTATTTATTAGTAACTATGCAATACAGTAATGTAATTTCAGATATATCAAACAGGTTAGCAATGATGATATATATGTATAAAAGTGTGCAGATATAGAAACCAAGTTTCTTGAAGCCTAGGGGTAAGTGGATACCGTCTTACGGTGATGAGTAAAGTTCAGTTCAGTTCCTGGTATTGAGTTGAGCAGTGATGGAGAGAGAGAGGTGTTTGGTTCTTCAGGTGAGCTGATGCCGTGGATCTTCTCGTTGTCCTCCGAAATCCTTTAGAAGTCACCGACTGTGACCACAACAAAGGGTGCCGTTCTTCTGTGGTAGAATTATCGACCCAGGCGAGAGTTAGACACACGAATAACTCCCCACCAGTCACACCCTTTTCACACTGCGAGAGCCACTGATCGATCCTCCAAAACCCACCTTTCTGTGGGCACAACAAAGCTCATCCAGTGTCCAAAACCATGTGTCTGTCAGTCTACCAGCTGACCTATTTATCTCACCGTGCTGAACACCAGCTGTCCATCAAGTAGCTCCTCCCTTCTCTCTCTGCAGGAACTCAGAAGCTGGCAGTGTCCCTGCAGAAGTGTAAAAGTGCTGCAGAGAAACCATAACAGCATCTCAAAGCAGTCTTCGCCTCCCTCTCTCTTAATAACAAGGTGTCTGTGTTGGACACCTCTCTCTCTCTCTTTTAAAAGCACAGTTAATAGGGGTAATTCAGGACCCCATCACAACAGGCCCCTCCCATTCAGTTAACAGGCCCCTCCCATTCACTGTTGTAAGTCTGCAGTCACTGGGAGTGACCTCGTGAGTGGTTAATCAACGTTGTGCCGACCATGGAACTACTCCAGAAACTGCCTGGAATTCCCTCCTGCATAGTCCTCTTTCTTTCGAAGCTCGTGTATCTTTCTCAGAGTCTCTTAAAAGACCCCATTGTATCCACGTCTACAAACGTCGCTGGCAGTGCATTGCACGCACCCACCACTCTCAGTGGGAGGAACTCACCCCTGACATCCCTCGTGTACCTGCTTCCAAGCACCTTAAAACTATGCCCCCTCGTGTTAGCCATTTCAGCCCTGGGGAAAAGCCTCTGACTATCCATACGATCAATGTCTCTCATCATCTTATACACCTCTATCAGGTCTCCCCTCATCCTCCGTTGCTCCAAGGAGAAAAGGCCGAGTTCACTCAACCTATTCTCATAAGGCATGCTCCCCAATCCAGGCAACATCCCCGTCAAGAGCTTTCGAAGGTGATAAAAGAGACGTATGCCATTGACAGGGGACCGGTTTCCAGGATAAGGAAGTCCTGCTGCGCTTATAGAAGACTTTAGTCAGACAGCACTTGCAGTTGTGGGCTCCCCATTACGGGAAGGATAAGCGGTTCACCCGAACGCTGCCTGGATTCGAGGGTCTGAGCCCTGACGAGAGTCTGGACACGCTTCGTGGTTCACTCTGCAGCGGCGGAGGCGGAGGGGAGACCTGATCGAAGTGTTCTTTTTGCAATTAAGGGAGGCAGAGAGTCAGAATCTTTTCCCCCAGGGTAGCGATGTGAGATCGGGAAAGTTTAACGACGCGGACAGTGATAGGTGCCTGGGATGGCACTTTTGATGGAGTTTAAGGGTTTCGGAGAGGCTGATGAATACTGAGGGATTGGAGCGTTTACCAAAATGGTTTAATGCCATTCTCAGTGTAAAGGAGAATGAAAACTTGTTACTGGTGATCCAGTGCGGCACAAAAACACAGGCTAAAGGACAAAGAATAATTTGAAAAACACAATAAAATGTAGGATATATAGTAATGAGGCATCAAGATCGGCACAACATTATGGGAGAACAGTTGCCCCGTTATTCTCTTTGAATTTACCCCCTTCTCACCCTAAATACATGCCCTCTGGTGTTACACATTTCGACCTCTGGCGACACAGATACCGGGGGTCTGCCCTACCGCTGCCTCTCCATGTCGAAGCCAAGTGTGCACGACTGCACGCGTGGGCAGGCGCAACGGAAAACGCGCGGCAGCATCACGGGTACACAGTATCAGAAAAGCAGCACTCGCAAGGAAGGCGTGAGTTGTGCACGAATTTTACAAGAAAACACAATTAGAACAAAAGCGACTGTTGTCTTCCAAGGTGTTACCGCACTGAGGAAGTGATCAGGGCTGTGCCGGCTGGTGCATGAACCGATTGGTTGAAGGGAAGGAGCTGTTCCTGTACTTGGTCGTGTAAGGCTTCAGGCTTCTGTACGCCTGCCCGACGGGAGAAGGTGGCCTGTCCCGAACGGTGGGCTCTTTGCTTTCATGGTACGCCGCCTCTTGGAGATGCCCCCATGGTGGGGAGGATTGTGCCCGGGATGGAGCTGACGGTCTGTAGCCTTCTTCAGTCTTGTGCATTGGAGCCTCGGGGGTGGGAGTCAGTCAGAATGCTCTCTTCATACATCTGTAGAAATTTGGTGACGTAACAAATCTCCTCAGACTCCTGACGAGGATCTCCCAGTGGCCACACATTTTAATTCCACGTCCCATTCCCATTCTGACATGTCTCTCCACGGCCTCCTCTACTGTAAAGATGAAGCCACACTCAGGCTGGAGGAACAACACCTTACATTCCGTCTGGATAGCCTCCAACCTGATGGCATGAACATTGACTTCTCTAACTTTCGCTAATGCCCCACCTCCCCCTCGTACCCCATCCGTTATTTATTTTTATACACACATTCTTTCTCTCACTCTCCTTTTTCTCCCTCTGTCCCCCTCACTATACCCCTTGCCCATCCTCTGGGTTCCCCCCCCCCCGTCTTTCTTCCTGGACCTCCTGTCCCATGATCCTCTCGTATCCCCTTTTGCCTATCACCTGTCCAGCTCTTGGCTCCATCCCTCCCCCTCCTGTCTTCTCCTATCATTTTGGATCTCCCCCTCCCCCTCCAACTTTCAAATCTCTTATTAACTCTTCCTTCAGTTAGTCCTGACGAAGGGTCTCGGCTCGAAACATGTTCCCTCTTCCCAGAGATGCTGCCTGGCCTGCTGCGTTCACCAGCAATTTTTATGTGTGTTGCTTGAAATCGCAGCATCTGCAGATTTCCTCGTGTTTGCGTCGTCACCGGATTGCCTTCTTTGTGATTGCACCAAAGGGGACTCTATTATACATAATTTATGTTAATGAGTTGCATAGGAATGTATAGGTCTGCGGCGCAATTAGGACATGTTGGACCCAGGACAAATCCTCTGAGATGTGGACACCCAGGAACTTAAAAATTAAATATAAATCATGCACAGTGTTTACAAAAAATAAAGAATAGAGTACAAAAAGAATTCTGTTGCCAATGTAAAGTTGTCACAGTGTTGCTGGGCCGAGGCAGTGATCGGAGTTGCGTAAATTGGCTCAGGAGCCGAATGGTTCCTGGTGGGTCCTGTACCTGCTGCGCGATGGGAGCTGTGAGAAGGTGGCGTGGCGCGGATTGGGCGGGGGCGGGGGAGGGGGAATCTTTGACGGTGGGTGTTGCCTGCTTGAGGCGGCGCCTCCTGTAGATACTCCCGGTGGTGGGGAGGGATGTGCGGGTGATCTATTGCGTTGGGTCCGCGCCTGATTTCGGCTTCTCACGTTCCTGCGCGTTCGAGCTGCCGTACCAGACCAGTCCGCATATTCCCAACGAGACATCTGTGGAAGTTTGTTCGCGTGTTTGGCGAGAAGCCGATGCTCCTTCGGTGAGGGTCCAGGTGATGGCGGGGTCGGGGTGTGGGGAGTGAATCGAGGGATGATCCCAGTGATAATACGACTCTCCCCACCCCACCCCCTCTCCCGTGTGGCTAGACGGTGTAACCTTATGCTGAGGCTTAATCTCCAGCGTGTTAATTCAACGACCTTGAGTCGATCGGAACTTCCTCCCGGTGTAAACAACATCCCCCGGCGTTCCGGACTCTCGGAATATTGTAGCCTTCAGCCGTCTCCCCGCCTCTCCCTCCCTGCCCGCCTACCCCCGGAGTCGTCAGCAGCCGTGGATCAAATCCAGTGTGGTCAGGACGGGGGTCCCTCCGCTCAGCCAGCTTTCGTGGGCTCCCAGCTCCCAGCTGCCGGTCCCGGAACCACCCAGGAAGATTCTGCACCGGGCGTAGCCCCCGAGAGTCCACACGCGGGACCCCTTCCGCAAAGGAGAGCAGGGGGTTCGGGAGCAGAGGGTGGGAGAGCAAGGTAAGAGCCTGGGGCTCAAGGGAGGGGGATGAGGAGGGGGAGATGGAGAAAGGGCAGGAAGCGAGGGAGTGAAGGAGAAATGAACAGGTGTAGAAGTTGGAAAGAAAGAGAGAGCAGAAGGGATTTAGAGATAGAAAGGTGAGGAAGAGAGGGAGAGAGATTGCGAGTTTGTGGGATTATATATTGAATAACTGATCTCCGGAGGCCGATGATTTTTCTCTCAAGGTATCATTTCACGCGTTAACTCACTCCGATCCCCCGGATCAAATCCCGGCCTGTAACCCATTCCCGGGGACACGGTTATTCTGTACATAACCCTGCGAACCCTAGTCTAGATCCATCTTGTAACCCAGTCCCGCGTCTCTGTTGTTCCATATACAAACCCCACCGAAATTCTGAGTTACAGGCTGGGATCTGATCCAGGGGTTCGGGGGTTTATATATAGAATAACAGATCTCTGGGAGTGGGTTACAGGCTGGGATCTGATCCACGGGTTCAGAGGTTTGTATATAGAATAACGGATCTCTGGGAGTGGGTTACAGGCTGGGATCTGATCCAGGGGTTCAGAGGTTTGTATATAGAATAACGGATCTCTGGGAGTGGGTTACAGGCTGGGATCTGATCCAGGGGTTCGGGGATTATATATAGAATAACAGATCCCTGGGAGTGGGTTACAGGCTGGGATCTGATCCACGGGTTCAGAGGTTTGTATATAGAATAACGGATCTCTGGGAGTGGGTTACAGGCTGGGATCTGATCCAGGGGTTCGGGGATTATATATAGAATAACAGATCCCCGGGAGTGGGTTACAGGCTGGGATCTGATCCAGGAGTTTATATATAGAATAACAGATCCCTGGGAGTGGGTTACAGGCTGGGATCTGATCCAGAAGTTTATATAAAGAATAATAGATCCCCGGGAGTGGGGTACCGGCTGGCTTCTGATCCAGGGGTTCCGGGGGGTTTATATATAGAATCACAGATCCCCGGGAGTGGGTTACAGGGAATCAGGGCGTGCTGGTACTCTGATACTGTATACCGGTGATGTGTTGAGCGGGTATTTACCGACCTCGTTGGCGCAGGTCTCTGTTACGTTTCCCAGGCCAGACGTCCCTTCCGGACCAGTGGATGATGTCATCGTCGGACGATTTTGACCTCGTCATCGAGGCGATGTTGGAAGCTCCCTACCAGAAGAAGGTAACGGGCGGACTGTTTAAAGCCCGCCACCTCCTCCCTCTCGGGCTCCTGGTTCCTTGGCTCTCAGAGTTCCTGGAAGTTGTTCCCCACTCCCACCCACCCCTCTCCACTCCTTCACCCCCACCCACCCCACAATCATCCCTCCTCTCGCCATTGGGAATTCCTCTGTCAACGTCCGGACCCATTAGGATTTTCTATGTCAACACGTCACGTTACGTGTTGTGAGGTTGTCACACCAGCAACAGTCCCACGGAATCTGACACGCCCTATCAAGCTGCACCCATCCCCGTCCCAACACCCTCCCCCCCCGCCACCCTACTATCTCCAGCAACAGATCTCACCCTCCCTTACCGTTCCTCTCCCTCACCTTCCCTCACCCACCCTTACCTTCCCTTACCCTCCCTTACCTTCCATCTCCCTCCCTACCTTTCCTCTCCCTCCTTTGCCTCTCCCTCCCTTACCTTCCCTCACTCTCCCTACCTTCCCTCTCTCTCCCTTACCTTCCCTCACCCTCCCTACCTTCCCTCTCCCTCCCTTACCTTCCATCACCCTCCCTTATCTTTCCTTACCCCCCTTACCTTCCATCTCCCTCCCTACCTTTCCTCTCCCTCCCTTCCCCTTCCCTCCCTTACCTTTCCTCTCCCTCCCTCACCTTTCCTCTCCCTCCCTCACCTTCCCTCACCCTCCGTACCTTCCCTCACCCTCCCTACCTTCCCTTACCCCCCTTACCTTCCATCTCCCTCCCTTACCTTTCCTCTTCCTCCCTTCCCTCTCCCTCCCTACCTTTCCTCTCCCTCCCTTCCATCTCCCTCCCTTACCTTCCTTCACCCTCCCTACCTTCCCTCTCCCTCCCTTACCTTCCCTCACCCTCCCTTACCTTCCATCTCCCTCCCTACCTTTCCTCTCCCTCCTTTGCCTCTCCCTCCCTTACCTTCCCTCACCCTCCCTACCTTCCCTCTCCCTCCCTTACCTTCCCTTACCCTCCCTTACCTTCCATCTCCCTCCCTACCTTTCCTCTCCCTCCCTTACCTTTCCTCTCCCTCCCTCACCTTCCCTCACCCTCCGTACCTTCCCTCACCCACCCTTACCTTCCCTTACCCTCCCTTACCTTCCATCTCCCTCCCTACCTTTCCTCTCCCTCCTTTGCCTCTCCCTCCCTTACCTTCCCTCACTCTCCCTACCTTCCCTCTCTCTCCCTTACCTTCCCTCACCCTCCCTACCTTCCCTCTCCCTCCCTTACCTTCCATCACCCTCCCTTATCTTTCCTTACCCCCCTTACCTTCCATCTCCCTCCCTACCTTTCCTCTCCCTCCCTTCCCCTTCCCTCCCTTACCTTTCCTCTCCCTCCCTCACCTTTCCTCTCCCTCCCTCACCTTCCCTCACCCTCCGTACCTTCCCTCACCCTCCCTACCTTCCCTTACCCCCCTTACCTTCCATCTCCCTCCCTTACCTTTCCTCTTCCTCCCTTCCCTCTCCCTCCCTACCTTTCCTCTCCCTCCCTTCCATCTCCCTCCCTTACCTTCCTTCACCCTCCCTACCTTCCCTCTCCCTCCCTTACCTTCCCTCACCCTCCCTTACCTTCCATCTCCCTCCCTACCTTTCCTCTACCTCCTTTGCCTCTCCCTCCCTTACCTTCCCTCACCCTCCCTACCTTCCCTCTCCCTCCCTTACCTTCCCTTACCCTCCCTTACCTTCCATCTCCCTCCCTACCTTTCCTCTCCCTCCCTTACCTTTCCTCTCCCTCCCTCACCTTCCCTCACCCTCCGTACCTTCCCTCACCCTCCCTACCTTCCCTTACCCCCCTTACCTTCCATCTTCCTCCCTTACATTTCCTCTCCCTCCCTTCCCTCTCCCTCCCTTACCTTTCCTCTCCCTCCCTTACCTTCCCTCACCCTCCCTACCTTTCCTCTCCCTCCTTCACCTTCCCTCTCCCTCCGTACCTTCCCTCACCCTCCCAGCTGTTCACTGCAAACCGTTTGACCATTTTCTTCTCTCTCTTGAATGTACTGTGTTGCCGCAGGGTTAGGATGCACCGAGACATTGCCCCGTGGTGATGCATAGCAAGATCCCAGGTACTGTACGTGAGCGAGTGTCGGGGGGTGCTGGTGGAGGAGGGTGGGAGACCCCCCTTCCAGCAGTCGGGGTCTGCACTTCTCCACACCCCCACCCCACCTCCCGGCCTCTTCCGCCTCTGCTGCTCAGCCCAACAACCTCCCTCCTTGCGGCTCCTTCCCCGAGGTTCCCTCAGAGCGTCCAGATTCGCTGCACGAGAGAGGGGGGTGTGCGAGAATGTTTGTGTGGAGGCGCGGTAGGTTTCCAGGTGTCTCCCGTTTTCCCTCTCCATCCCAATTCCTTCACCTTTCCCTGCGCCCCTTCCCGTTCTCAACCCTTTCTCAATGACCCTTCCCCTGGAATTCCCACCTACTATCCCCGGCCCTTCCCTAGTCCCCTCTTCCCGATCCCACCTGCTTGCAAATCTTAACCGCCCTTCCCACTGACGCTTTCACACTCAATCCCAATTTTCCTTTCCAATCCCATCCCTCCACCCGTCCCATCCCCAATTCCAAACCCCCTTTGCACTTCCCGCAGTCCAAACCCTTTCACGAATTCCACTCCCGAATGGAAATCCCGTTATCATTCCTGGATCTTGTTCCTTTCCCTGTCACTTTCCCTTGCGCAAACCCAATCTGATTCCCATTTGTACCCCCAATCCCATATCGATTCCCAATCTATATCAATCACACCGCTTTCCAATACCGCCCCTTCTCCCTCGTTTCCACTCTCACCTCTCCTAATTCCCATTCCCAAATCCAGTTCAATCTGTTACCCCCTTCTCCATCTGATTGCCAATCCCAATTTCTCCCCAATCCCAACCACTTCCCACGCCCTGATCCCACCCACAGTTGTGACACCTTCCCAAATTCCCGAGGTCCATTCCCAATTCCACACTGCGCGATACAATCTGATCCCGTACCTGGGGTTCATTCCCAAACAGACCACTCCCCACATCCCATCCGATCCCGGAAAGCCCTGGGGAGGAGCATGCAGAGGCGAGGGGGGGGGAGCGCAGGAGGAAGGGGAAGGCCGGACGCGGACAAGGCCCGGGAATTGTCCGCTGCCCTGTGGCCCGCCCGCAGTCGGGAGAACCTGTCGGGAAGGGAGGCTCAGTAATTCCCTCTCTGCCACCCAGGAGAAGCACCTGAACAAGAAGGAACAGGTCAAAGGAAACACCGGCAGGTGAGGGGGGGTGGGGGAGAGTCCCAAATCCGGATGGGACAGTGTCCGTTATTACAAAGTCGTGGGGCGGGGGGAGTGGTAGGGACCAGAAGAGGTCACAGATACGGGTAGGGATGCAAGACGGTCTCGGAGACGGAGAGGGGTGTAGGGGAGGGAGGGGTAACCAGACGCGGAGGTCTGTAGGGTAGGGTGGGGGTCACGGAGACGGGGAGGGGAGTAGGGGAGCAGGGTGTCACGAGAAGCGAAAGGGTGTAGGGAGAGGAAGGGGTCACGGAGATGGGAAGGGGTGTAGAGGAGGGAAGGGGGTGACGGAGAAGGGAAAGGCTGATGGGGAGGCAGGGGGATGTAGGGGAGGGGTTGAGGGAGATAGGAAAGGCTGTAGGGGAGGGAGAAGTGACGGAGAAGGAGAGGGGTGTAGGAAAGAGAGGAGTCACGAGGACGAGGAAGAGTGTAGGCGAGGGGAGTGAGTTGGAGAGGGGAGGGTGTAGTGTAGGGAAGAGTTAGATCACGGAGACGGGGAGGGAGACATCACGGAGACGGGGAGGGATAGATTACGGAGACGGGGAGGGGTGTAGGGGAGGGAGAGATCACGGACACGGGGAGGGGTGTAGGGGAGGGAGAGATCACGGAGACGGGAAGGGGTGTAGGGGAGGAAGAGATCGCGGAGACGGGGAGGGGTGTAGGGGAGGGAGAGATCACGGAGACGGGGAGGGGTGTAGGGGAGGGAGAGATCACAGAGACGGGGAGGGAGAGATCACGGACACGGGGAGGGGTGTAGGGGAGGGAGAGATCACGGAGACGGGGAGGGAGAGATCATGGAGACAGGGAGGGGTGTAGGGGAGGGAGAGATCACGGAGACGGGGAGGGAGAGATCACGGAGACGGGGAGGGGTGTAGGGGAGGGAGAGATCACGGAGACGGGGAGGGAGAGATCGCGGAGACGGGGAGGGGTGTAGGGGAGGGAGAGATCGCGGAGACGGGCAGGGGTGTAGGGGAGGGAGAGATCACGGAGACGGGGAGGGGTGTAGGGGAGCGAGAGATCACGGAGACGGGGAGGGAGAGATCACGGAGACAGGGAGGGGTGTAGGGGAGGGAGAGATCACGGAGACGGGGAGGGAGAGATCGCGGAGACGGGGAGGGGTGTAGGGGAGGGAGAGATCGCGGAGACGGGCAGGGGTGTAGGGGAGGGAGAGATCACGGAGACGGGGAGGGAGAGATCACGGAGACAGGGAGGGGTGTAGGGGAGGGAGAGATCACGGAGACGGGGAGGGAGAGATCACGGAGACGGGGAGGGGTGTAGGGGAGGGAGAGATCACGGAGACGGGGAGGGAGAGATCACGGACACGGGGAGGGGTGTAGGGGAGGGAGAGATCACGGAGACGGGAAGGGGTGTAGGGGAGGAAGAGATCGCGGAGACGGGGAGGGGTGTAGGGGAGGGAGAGATCACGGAGACGGGGAGGGGTGTAGGGGAGGGAGAGATCACAGAGACGGGGAGGGAGAGATCACGGACACGGGGAGGGGTGTAGGGGAGGGAGAGATCACGGAGACGGGGAGGGAGAGATCACGGAGACGGGGAGGGGTGTAGGGGAGGGAGAGATCACGGAGACGGGGAGGGAGAGATCGCGGAGACGGGGAGGGGTGTAGGGGAGGGAGAGATCACGGAGACGGGAAGGGGTGTAGGGGAGGAAGAGATCGCGGAGACGGGGAGGGGTGTAGGGGAGGGAGAGATCACGGAGACGGGGAGGGGTGTAGGGGAGGGAGAGATCACAGAGACGGGGAGGGAGAGATCACGGACACGGGGAGGGGTGTAGGGGAGGGAGAGATCACGGAGACGGGGAGGGAGAGATCATGGAGACAGGGAGGGGTGTAGGGGAGGGAGAGATCACGGAGACGGGGAGGGGTGTAGGGGAGGGAGAGATCACGGAGACGGGGAGGAAGAGATCGCGGAGACGGGGAGGGGTGTAGGGGAGGGAGAGATCGCGGAGACGGGCAGGGGTGTAGGGGAGGGAGAGATCACGGAGACGGGGAGGGGTGTAGGGGAGCGAGAGATCACGGAGACGGGGAGGGAGAGATCACGGAGACAGGGAGGGGTGTAGGGGAGGGAGAGATCACGGAGACGGGGAGGGAGAGATCGCGGAGACGGGGAGGGGTGTAGGGGAGGGAGAGATCGCGGAGACGGGCAGGGGTGTAGGGGAGGGAGAGATCACGGAGACGGGGAGGGAGAGATCACGGAGACAGGGAGGGGTGTAGGGGAGGGAGAGATCACGGAGACGGGGAGGGAGAGATCACGGAGACGGGGAGGGGTGTAGGGGAGGGAGAGATCACGGAGACGGGGAGGGAGAGATCACGGACACGGGGAGGGGTGTAGGGGAGGGAGAGATCACGGAGACGGGAAGGGGTGTAGGGGAGGAAGAGATCGCGGAGACGGGGAGGGGTGTAGGGGAGGGAGAGATCACGGAGACGGGGAGGGGTGTAGGGGAGGGAGAGATCACAGAGACGGGGAGGGAGAGATCACGGACACGGGGAGGGGTGTAGGGGAGGGAGAGATCACGGAGACGGGGAGGGAGAGATCATGGAGACAGGGAGGGGTGTAGGGGAGGGAGAGATCACGGAGACGGGGAGGGGTGTAGGGGAGGGAGAGATCACGGAGACGGGGAGGGAGAGATCGCGGAGACGGGGAGGGGTGTAGGGGAGGGAGAGATCGCGGAGACGGGCAGGGGTGTAGGGGAGGGAGAGATCACGGAGACGGGGAGGGGTGTAGGGGAGCGAGAGATCACGGAGACGGGGAGGGAGAGATCACGGAGACAGGGAGGGGTGTAGGGGAGGGAGAGCTCACGGAGACGGGGAGGGAGAGATCGCGGAGACGGGGAGGGGTGTAGGGGAGGGAGAGATCGCGGAGACGGGCAGGGGTGTAGGGGAGGGAGAGATCACGGAGACGGGGAGGGAGAGATCACGGAGACAGGGAGGGGTGTAGGGGAGGGAGAGATCACGGAGACGGGGAGGGAGAGATCACGGAGACGGGGAGGGGTGTAGGGGAGGGAGAGATCACGGAGACGGGGAGGTAGAGATCGCGGAGACGGGGAGGGGTGTAGGGGAGGGAGAGATCGCGGAGACGGGCAGGGGTGTAGGGGAGGGAGAGATCACGGAGACGGGGAGGGGTGTAGGGGAGGGAGAGATCACGGAGACGGGGAGGGGTGTAGGGGAGCGAGAGATCACGGAGACGGGGAGGGAGAGATCATGGAGACAGGGAGGGGTGTAGGGGAGGGAGAGATCACGGAGACGGGGAGGGAGAGATCGCGGAGACGGGGAGGGGTGTAGGGGAGGGAGAGATCGCGGAGACGGGCAGGGGTGTAGGGGAGGGAGAGATCACGGAGACGGGGAGGGGTGTAGGGGAGCGAGAGATCACGGAGACGGGGAGGGAGAGATCATGGAGACAGGGAGGGGTGTAGGGGAGGGAGAGATCACGGAGACGGGGAGGGAGAGATCGCGGAGACGGGGAGGGAGAGATCGCGGAGACGGGGAGGGGTGTAGGGGAGGGAGAGATCACGGAGACGGGGAGGGAGAGATCATGGAGACAGGGAGGGGTGTAGGGGAGGGAGAGATCACGGAGACGGGGAGGGAGAGATCACGGAGACAGGGAGCGGTGTAGGGGAGGGAGAGATCACGGAGACGGGGAGGGAGAGATCACGGAGACGGGGAGGGGTGTAGGGGAGGGAGAGATCACGGAGACGGGGAGGGAGAGATCGCGGAGACGGGGAGGGGTGTAGGGGAGGGAGAGATCGCGGAGACGGGCAGGGGTGTAGGGGAGGGAGAGATCACGGAGACGGGGAGGGGTGTAGGGGAGGGAGAGATCGCGGAGACGGGGAGGGGTGTAGGGGAGCGAGAGATCACGGAGACGGGGAGGGAGAGATCACGGAGACGGGGAGGGGTGTAGGGGAGGGAGAGATCACGGAGACGGGGAGGGAGAGATCGCGGAGACGGGGAGGGGTGTAGGGGAGGGAGAGATCGCGGAGACGGGCAGGGGTGTAGGGGAGGGAGAGATCACGGAGACGGGGAGGGGTGTAGGGGAGGGAGAGATCACGGAGACGGGGAGGGGTGTAGGGGAGCGAGAGATGACGGAGACGGGGAGGGAGAGATCGCGGAGACGGGGAGGGGTGTAGGGGAGGGAGAGATCACGGAGACGGGCAGGGGTGTAGGGGAGGGAGAGATCACGGAGACGGGGAGGGGTGTAGGGGAGGGAGAGATCACGGAGACGGGGAGGGGTGTAGGGGAGGGAGAGATCACGGAGACGGGGAGGGGTGTAGGGGAGCGAGAGATGACGGAGACGGGGAGGGAGAGATCGCGGAGACGGGGAGGGGTGTAGGGGAGGGAGAGATCACGGAGACGGGGAGGGGTGTAGGGGAGCGAGAGATCACGGAGACGGGGAGGGGTGTAGGGGAGGGAGAGATCACGGAGACGGGGAGGGGTGTAGGGGAGCGAGAGATCACGGAGACGGGGAGGGAGAGATCACGGAGACGGGGAGGGAGAGATCACGGAGACGGGGAGGGAGTAGGGGGTCGAAGGGAACAATAGATGCGGGGATGTGCCGTCTGATCCTGTTCCCAGCCTCCAATTTCCGGTCGACACAGTGAGCGCAGCAGTCGGAGTGGGAGTCGGGAATGCCGCAGGTCCAGGGATCGGAGTGGGAGTCGGGAATGCCGCAGGTCCAGGGATCGGAGTGGGAGTCAACTGAGGAGCCACAGCAGGTATTCCTGATATGTCCTGTTCTCCTATCTGCACACTGACAGATGTCTGCGCCGCCATTCCAGTACGCCTGATTTAGTATCCCTCTCTCCCTTTCTCCTTCTCCTGGCTAATCGACAATGCACCAGCCTCTGATTTAAATATACTCAATGACTTGGCCTCAACAGGCACTGAATTCCACAGATATTTGTGATATCCGTACACTGACCAGTGTCTCTCAGGGGGAGATCTGTACATTGACTGGTGTCTCTCAGGGGGAGATCTGTCCACTGACCGGTGTCTCTCAGTTCCCCTCTCGCCCCCTCTCTCTCTCTCTTTCCTGCTCTCGTTCACTGCCATCCTGCCTCTCTTTACCCTATCCCCACACAGTGGGAGCACGGAGCGTGCTCGGTACTCATCCCAGCATCGGTCCCGGAGGCGGAGGAAGAGGAGCGGGAGCCGACGGCGAGGGCGGACGCGCGGCCGGCGCACTCGTCACAGGGACCACCGTGGGCGACACCGAAGGGAGCGGGCGAGGCACAGGTGGGAAGAGCCGCTCCGCAGCCACCCTGACATTCGCCCCCCACCCCCCTCCCCGGGCGATTCCACACCTCACCTCTGCTGCCCACCTCTTGCAGGCACCACGCATCGCACAGCCGGAGCCCGAGGTTTAGCAGGAGCAGGAGCCCTCGCTACAGGTCCAGGAGCATCAGCAGGTGAAAATCCCAGTCAAATGGGCGAACGGCGGCTCCGGCTCCGGCTCCGGCTCCGGCTGCAGAGCCGTGCCTGGACCACACGCGCTCGCCCCGGTTTAGAAATCCGGCGTCTGGCTCCCAAAGCAGGGTCACGGAATTCAGCGGGCTGGTCCCCTGCGGAACGAGGAACAGGGAGGGGGGGCTCACAGAGATAGGGTGCTGTGTAGGGAGAGGGTGTCTCAAGTGGGGTGAAGGGGCAGGGAGACGGAGAGGAATGTATGGAAAGGGTCACGGGGACGGGAGAGGCGGAATGGAAGGGGCTGCGGGGGTCACAGAGAAAGTGAGGGGTTTGGGGAA
Organism: Mobula hypostoma; assembly: GCF_963921235.1. Lineage (NCBI taxonomy): Eukaryota > Metazoa > Chordata > Chondrichthyes > Myliobatiformes > Myliobatidae > Mobula > Mobula hypostoma. The sequence goes on along the minus strand of NC_086106.1, from coordinate 17,179,722 downwards.
GGGTGGTGTCACTGAGCAGGGGCTGACGGAGAGGATGCTCCGATTCTCCCTCACAGTGCCTCTCTCTCTTGGACAGGGACCGTGTATACGGACGCACTCTAGAAGAGCGAGATGCGTGCACCATTCTCTGCTTACAACTCTCAGGACAGATCCGACCCGGGGATCTGGAACGTTTCTTCTCCTCCGTCGGAAAGGTCAGGAATAGTGATGTGTGATGGGACGGTGTGGAGGGAGCTTCACTCTGTGTCTGACCCCGGGTGTGTGTGATGGGACGGTGTGGAGGGAGTTTCACTCTGTGTCTGACCCCGGGAGTGTGTGATGGGACGGTGTGGAGGGAGTTTCACTGTGTGTCTGACCCCGGGAGTGTGTGATGCGACGGGTGGAAGGAGTTTCACTCTGTGTCTGACCCCAGGAGTGTGTGATAGGATGGTGTGGAGGGAGATTCACTCTGTGTCTGACCCCGGGAGTGTGTGATGGGATGGTGGGTGTGGAGGGAGTTTCACTCTGTGTCTGACCCCGGGTGTGTGTGATGGGACGGTGTGGAGGGAGATTCACTCTGTGTCTGACCCCTGGAGTGTGTGATGCGACGGGTGGAGGGAGTTTCACTCTGTGTCTGACCCCAGGAGTGTGTGATGGGATGGTGGGTGTGGAGGGAGTTTCACTCTGTGTCTGACCCCGAGAGTGTGTAATGGGGGAGGACGTTAACGCCTTGGTTCTCTGGCAGGTCCGTGACGTGAAGATCATATCGGACCGCAGCTCCCGGCGATCGAAGGGCATTGCGTATGTGGAGTTTTACAGTGTAGACAGCGTCCCGCAGGCGATCAGTCTCTCCGGAACAAAATTATTAGGAGTCCCCATCATCATTCAGGCATCCCAGGTAGGGAGGGCGTGGGGCAGCGAGCACGATGGGGCGGGGAGGCTGAGTGGGTGGGGGGGGGAGCTTGACGAAGGAAGGAGTTTCGCGGGATGGGGGTGGGGGAAGGTGACGGTATCTTCCGGTACACCCTGAGCCAGGCTGACTGACCACCTACTTACCTCTCCCCACCGCCAGGCAGAGAAGAACCGTCCAGACCCCGGGGTCGGACACCCGCAGATTGCGGGAGATGGTCCGCTCAGGCTCTACGTGGGATCGCTCCATGCCAACATCACCCAGGACATGCTGAGGGCAATCTTCACGCCCTTCGGCAAGGTGGGAGCTCCCTTCCTCCTGACCTATTCCCTGCCACCCTCTCCTCCGTTCCCTCTCTGTCCACCTCAGTCCCCCGTTCACATCCCTCTGCTCCTCTCCCTCCCTCTCTTCCCTCACAGTCACCCACTGATTCTCCCCGCCTCTAACCCTACAGATTGACAGTCTGCACCTGATTAAGGACCCACAGACCGGAATTTCCAAGGGATACGGGTTCGTCACGGTGAGTGTCCCCCCTCACACCCCGCAGCACTGGGAACTCCCCCTCACCTCTCCATCCTATATCCCTCACACCAACCCTCCCCCCATCCTCACCCCGCTCACCGTCCGTCTCCCCCAACTCTGTCGCTACCGCCCCTCCGCCCCTCCGCCAGCCCCACTTCGTTTCGCCGCCACCACACGGGCCCCTGATTCTTTCCGACGGGTGGGAGGGGAGGCGAGGGGTGAGACAAGCGGCCTGAACCTTCTCCCTTCCTCCCGCCTCCCCGCGGAGCAGTTTGCGGATTCGGAGTGTGCACGGCGGGCTCTGCAGCAGCTGCAGGGCTTCGAGCTGGCGGGGAAGCCGCTGAGGCTGAGCCCGGTGACGGATCGCTGGGAGCCGGACCCCGCCGCCTCCGTCCTGGACACCGAGGACACGGAGCGCCCCGGGATCAGCTTGGGACCCAGCAGTCGTCTCCAGCTGATGGCTCGCCTCGCTAAGGGTAGGCCTGGTCTGCTCGACGGAGCGGGTGGAGGGGGGAACGAGTTCCGGGGCTAATCCGGCGGTTCAGAGCGTTTATGTAACGAAAGATTCCCGGTAGTGGATTACATCTGATCCAGGGGATCTATATGTATAATAGAATAACAGATCTCCGGCCATAGGTTACAGATTGGGATCTGATCCAGGGGTTCAGGGGTTTATATATAGAATGACAGATCCCCGGGAGTGGGTTACAGGATGAGATCTGGTCCAGGAGTTCGGGGGTTTTTATATAGAATGACAGATTCCCGGGCGTAGGTTACAGGCTGCAATCCGATCCCGGTATTTGAGGGGTTTATATATAGAATAACAGATCTCTGGGAGTGGATTACAGACTGGGATCTGATCCAGGGGTTCGGGGTTTATATAGAGAATAACAGATCCCTGGGAGTGGGTTACAGGCTGGGATCCGATCCAGGGGTTCAGGGGGTTTATATATAGAATAACAGATCCCCGGGAGTGGGTTACAGGCTGGGATCTGATCCAGGGGTTCGGGGTTTATATAGAGAATAACAGATCCCTGGGAGTGGGTTACAGTCTGGGATCTGATCCAGGAGTTCAGGGGGTTTATCTGTCAAATAACAGATCCCTGGGAGTGGGTTACAGGCTGGGATCTGATCCAGGGGTTCAGGGGTTTATATATAGAATAACAGATCCCCGGGAGTGGGTTACAGCCTGGGATCTGATCCGGGGGTTCGGGGGTTTATATATAGAATAACAGATCTCTGGGAGTGGATTACAGACTGGGATCTGATCCAGGGGTTCGGGGTTTATATAGAGAATAACAGATCCCTGGGAGTGGGTTACAGGCTGGGATCTGATCCAGGGGTTCGGGGTTTATATATAGAATAACAGATCCCCGGGAGTGGGTTACAGGCTGGGATCTGATCCAGGGGTTTGGGGGTTTATATATAGAATAACAGATCCCCGGGAGTGGGTTACAGGCTGGGATCTGATCCAGGAGTTCAGGGGGTTTATCTGTCAAATAACAGATCCCTGGGAGTGGGTTACAGGCTGGGATCTGATCCAGGAGTTCAGGGGGTTTATCTGTCAAATAACAGATCCCTGGGAGTGGGTTACAGGCTGGGATCTGATCCAGGGGTTCGGTGGTTTATATAGAGAATAACAGATGCCCGGGAGTGGGTTACAGGCTGGGATCCGATCCAGTGATTCGGGGCTTGTAGTATGAGCGATCTGAACCCCTTGATTTCAGCTTTCCCCCTCTCGCTCCCCAGGATCCGGACTGGAAATTCCGCCGGCCACACAGGCCGCTCTCCAGCTCCAGAACATCTATCCCTTCGGGATCCTAATGCCGACAGCCGCAGGTGAGGGCTCTACTGGGCTACCCAGGACAGGACAGGGCGGAACGGGGGCTGGGGGGCTTGTGGGGTGGGGAGGGGAATCTGCTGGGACCCCAGGCTCTGTCTTTATCGAGACTCGACTGGGCCGGTCCGGTCCAGCTGGATCCTGTCTCCAGTCGGCCAATACAATCGTCCCAGCCACATTACCATGGCAACTTGTCTTCGCCCATGGAAGTAGGACTGACGAAGCCTATCACCATGGCAACAGGAGTGAGTCAACAGAGCCCCCGACAGTCTGTTACTATAGAAACGGGAGGGAGCACCAAGCAGCCCCCAAGCACCGAAGTCGGTCTGCGTGTCCCAGGGAGTGACGTCCAACGCAAACCCGTTACCATGGAAACTGCTGATGGCCCAGATCAAAGCCTGTTCCTACGGCAACCAGATGGCCCGTCATGCCCCATCGCCATAGCAACGGGATTGGGCCCAAGAATCGACGGGAGAGGGAGGGAGATGGGGAAGGTGAGAGTGGGGAGGAGGGCTGGGGGCGTTTGAAGGGAGAAGGGGTAGGGTCAATGGCGAGGGGACTGGGATGACCGGCCCTTGACATCTCCTTTCTGCCTCCTACATCCAGGCCCCACCCTGACCCAGAGTCTCCCCGGGACCACCCCGGGCTGAGAGAGACCAGAACGTGGATGGGACCGGGCGAGTGAGGAAGGAGCACATCACAGGCCCGTTCAACTCTGGGTCGCCTGAGAGAGTGTCCCAGTGGAGAATTACTGACCCACACTCGACACGGGACGATCCCCATCTACAGAGTGAAGCTCCCTCCGTACCGACCCGTCAGTCACAGAGAGACGCTCCCTCCGCACCCTCCCGTCAGTCACAGAGAGATGCTCCCTCCGCACCGTCCCGTCCGTCACAGAGTGAAACTCCCTCCGCACCCTCCCGTCAGTCAGAGAGTGAAACTCCCTCCGCACCCTCCCGTCAGTCACAGAGAGAAACTCCCTCCGCACCCTCCCGTCAGTCACAGAGTGAAGCTCCCTCCGCACCGTCCCGTCAGTCACAGAGTGAAACTCCCTCCGCACCCTCCCGTCAGTCAGAGAGTGAAACTCCCTCCGCACCCTCCCGTCAGTCACAGAGTGAAACTCCCTCCGCACCGTCCCGTCAGTCACAGAGAGATGCTCCCTCCGCACCCTCCCGTCAGTCACAGAGAGAAACTCCCTCCGCACCCTCCCGTCAGTCACAGAGTGAAGCTCCCTCCGCACCGTCCCGTCAGTCACAGAGTGAAACTCCCTCCGCACCCTCCCGTCAGTCAGAGAGTGAAACTCCCTCCGCACCCTCCCGTCAGTCACAGAGAGATGCTCCCTCCGCACCCTCCCGTCAGTCACAGAGTGAAGCTCCCTCCGCACCCTCCCGTCAGTCAGAGAGTGAAACTCCCTCCGCACCGTCCCGTCAGTCACAGAGTGAAGCTCCCTCCGCACCCTCCCGTCAGTCACAGAGTGAAGCTCCCTCCGCACCCTCCCGTCAGTCAGAGAGTGAAACTCCCTCCGCACCCTCCCGTCAGTCACAGAGTGAAGCTCCCTCCGCACCGTCCCGTCAGTCACAGAGTGAAACTCCCTCCGCACCCTCCCGTCAGTCAGAGAGTGAAACTCCCTCCGCACCCTCCCGTCAGTCACAGAGAGATGCTCCCTCCGCACCCTCCCGTCAGTCACAGAGTGAAGCTCCCTCCGCACCCTCCCGTCAGTCAGAGAGTGAAACTCCCTCCGCACCGTCCCGTCAGTCACAGAGTGAAGCTCCCTCCGCACCCTCCCGTCAGTCACAGAGTGAAGCTCCCTCCGCACCCTCCCGTCAGTCAGAGAGTGAAACTCCCTCCGCACCGTCCCGTCAGTCAGAGAGTGAAGCTCCCTCCGCACCCTCCCGTCAGTCACAGAGTGAAACTCCCTCCGCACCGACCCGTCAGTCACAGAGAGACGCTCCCTCGCACCCTCCCGTCAGTCACAGAGAGACGCTCCCTCCGCACCCTCCCGTCAGTCACAGAGAGATGCTCCCTCCGCACCGTCCCGTCCGTCACAGAGTGAAACTCCCTCCGCACCCTCCCGTCAGTCAGAGAGTGAAACTCCCTCCGCACCCTCCCGTCAGTCACAGAGAGAAACTCCCTCCGCACCCTCCCGTCAGTCACAGAGTGAAGCTCCCTCCGCACCGTCCCGTCAGTCACAGAGTGAAACTCCCTCCGCACCCTCCCGTCAGTCAGAGAGTGAAACTCCCTCCGCACCCTCCCGTCAGTCACAGAGAGATGCTCCCTCCGCACCCTCCCGTCAGTCACAGAGTGAAGCTCCCTCCGCACCCTCCCGTCAGTCAGAGAGTGAAACTCCCTCCGCACCCTCCCGTCAGTCACAGAGTGAAACTCCCTCCGCACCGTCCCGTCAGTCACAGAGAGATGCTCCCTCCGCACCCTCCCGTCAGTCACAGAGAGAAACTCCCTCCGCACCCTCCCGTCAGTCACAGAGTGAAGCTCCCTCCGCACCGTCCCGTCAGTCACAGAGTGAAACTCCCTCCGCACCCTCCCGTCAGTCAGAGAGTGAAACTCCCTCCGCACCCTCCCGTCAGTCACAGAGAGATGCTCCCTCCGCACCCTCCCGTCAGTCACAGAGTGAAGCTCCCTCCGCACCCTCCCGTCAGTCAGAGAGTGAAACTCCCTCCGCACCGTCCCGTCAGTCACAGAGTGAAGCTTTCCGCACCCTCCCGTCAGTCACAGAGTGAAGCTCCCTCCGCACCCTCCCGTCAGTCAGAGAGTGAAACTCCCTCCGCACCGTCCCGTCAGTCAGAGAGTGAAGCTCCCTCCGCACCCTCCCGTCAGTCACAGAGTGAAACTCCCTCCGCACCGACCCGTCAGTCACAGAGAGACGCTCCCTCGCACCCTCCCGTCAGTCACAGAGAGACGCTCCCTCCGCACCCTCCCGTCAGTCACAGAGAGATGCTCCCTCCGCACCGTCCCGTCCGTCACAGAGTGAAACTCCCTCCGCACCCTCCCGTCAGTCAGAGAGTGAAACTCCCTCCGCACCCTCCCGTCAGTCACAGAGAGAAACTCCCTCCGCACCCTCCCGTCAGTCACAGAGTGAAGCTCCCTCCGCACCGTCCCGTCAGTCACAGAGTGAAACTCCCTCCGCACCCTCCCGTCAGTCAGAGAGTGAAACTCCCTCCGCACCCTCCCGTCAGTCACAGAGAGATGCTCCCTCCGCACCCTCCCGTCAGTCACAGAGTGAAGCTCCCTCCGCACCCTCCCGTCAGTCAGAGAGTGAAACTCCCTCCGCACCGTCCCGTCAGTCACAGAGTGAAGCTCCCTCCGCACCCTCCCGTCAGTCACAGAGTGAAACTCCCTCCGCACCGACCCGTCAGTCACAGAGAGACGCTCCCTCGCACCCTCCCGTCAGTCACAGAGTGAAGCTCCCTCCGCACCGTCCCGTCAGTCACAGAGTGAAACTCCCTCCGCACCGTCCCGTCAGTCACAGAGTGAAGCTCCCTCCGCATCCTCCCGTCAGTCACAGAGTGAAGCTCCCTCCGCACCGTCCCGTCAGTCACAGAGTGAAGCTCCCTCCGCACCCTCCCGTCAGTCACAGAGTGAAGCCCCCTCCGCACCCTCCCGTCAGTCACAGAGAAACGCTCCCTCCGCACCCTCCCGTCAGTCACAGAGAGACGCTCCCTCCGCACCCTCCCGTCAGTCACAGAGTGAAGCTCCCTCCGCACCGACCCGTCAGTCACAGAGTGAAGCCCCCTCCGCACCGTCCCGTCAGTCACAGAGAAACGCTCCCTCCGCACCCTCCCGTCAGTCACAGAGAGACGCTCCCTCCGCACCCTCCCGTCAGTCACAGAGTGAAGCTCCCTCCGCACCGACCCGTCAGTCACAGAGTGAAGCCCCCTCCGCACCGTCCCGTCAGTCACAGAGAAAGGCTCCCTCCGCACCCTCCCGTCAGTCACAGAGAGACGCTCCCTCCGCAACGTCCCGTCAGTCACAGAGAAACGCTCCCTCCGCACCCTCCCGTCAGTCACAGAGTGAAGCTCCCTCCGCACCCTCCTGTCAGTCACAGAGTGAAGCTCCCTCCGCACCGACCCGTCAGTCACAGAGTGAAGCTCCCTCCGCACCCTCCCGTCAGTCACAGAGTGAAGCTCCCTCGCACCGTCCCGTCAGAAACGGAGTGACACTCCCGCCGCACCGTCCCGTCAGTCACAGAGACGCTCCATCCGCATCGTCTCGTCAGTCACAGAGACGCTCCCTCCGCACCGTCCCGTCAGTCACAGAGTGACGCTCCCTCCGCACCGACCCGTCAGTCAGAGAGTGAAGCTCCCTCCGGACCATCCCGTCACTCACAGAGTGAAGCTCCCTCCACACCGTCCCGTCAGTCACAGAGACGCTCCCTCCGCACCGTCTCGTCAGTCACAGAGACGCTCCCTCCGCACCGTCCCGTCAGTCACAGAGTGACGTTCCCTCCGCACCGTCCCGTCAGTCACAGAGTGAAACTCCCTCCGCACCGTCCCGTCAGTCACAAAGTGAAGCTCCCTCCGCACCGACCCGTCAGTTAGAGAGTGAAGCTCCCTCCGGACCATCCCGTCAGTCACAGAGTGAAGCTCCCTCCACACCGTCCCGTCAGTCACAGAGAGACGCTCCCTCCACACCGTCCCGTCAGTCACAGAGAGACGCTCCCTCCGCACCGACCCGTCAGTCACAAAGTGAAGCTCCCTCCGCACCGACCCGTCAGTTACAGAGAGACGCTCCCTCCGCACCGACCCGTCAGTCACAGAGAGACGCTCCCTCCACACCATCCCGTCAGTCACAGAGAGACGCTCCCTCCGCACCGACCCGTCAGTCACAGAGTGAAGCTCCCTCCGCACCGACCCGTCAGTCACAGAGAGACGCTCTCTCCACATGTTACTTGAGAGATTATTGAATGTATTTGCCAGCGGTCAGTGACTGGACAAGGAGCACTGGTGATGTCTTTGAAATAAAGTGCGTACAGGAGTACAGTATCAGACTGAGTGTGGTCAATGTGATGTGTTTACAGTGACAGATGGGGGGGTGGAGGGTGGAAAACGAAGAGTGGGGAGGAAGGATATGGGGGAGGGTGCTCTGGTTGGTGAGAGAGCCGGGAAGGGTAGAGGGATTGCGGGATGCAGCGGGTGGGGGTTAATAACAGGAGGACAGGGGTGAGTGACCCTGCATGGAGGCTGTTGGGACATCCTGTTAAAATAATGACAACACCACTGTACAGAGTTTGCTGATGGCTTTATTCTACAGAAATTTTACACAGGGTTCCAGAACATTCTCAGCAGAGTTCATTCCTCAGCCAACAGTTTCTGTAAGAGAGATTCTCAGAATTAGATATAATATCGGATTCCACGTCCCAGCACACACTCCCGGGGTCAGACACAGAGTGAAACTCCCTCCACACCGTCCCATCACACACTCCCGGGGTCAGACACAGAGTGAATCTCCCTCCACACTGTCCCATCACACACTCCCGGGGTCAGACAGAGAGTGAAACTCCCTCCACACCGTCCCATCACACACTCCCGGGGTCAGAAACAGAGTGAAACTCCCTCCACACTGTCCCATCACACACTCCCGGGGTCAGACACAGAGTGAAGCTCCCTCCACACCGTCCCATCACACACTCCCGGGGTCAGACACAGAGTGAATCTCCCTCCACACCGTCCCATCACACACTCCCGGAGTCAGACACAGAGTGAAACTCCCTCCACACCGTCCCATCACACACTCCTGGGGTCAGACACAGAGTGAATCTCCCTCCACACTGTCCCATCACACACTCCCAGAGTCAGACACAGAGTGAATCTCCCTCCACACCGTCCCATCACACATTCCCGGGGTCAGACACAGAGTGAATCTCCCTCCACACCTTCCCATCACACACTCCTGGAGTCAGACACAGAGTGAAACTCCCTCCACACCGCCCCATCACACACTCCCGGGGTCAGACACAAAGTGAAACTCCCTCCACACCGTCCCATCACACACTCCCGGGACACGGGACCATGTTACCTTGCTGCCAACATCTCGGGTCTTGGCTCTCAGCTTGTTGACCTGACTTTCTGCGATATCTGCTCTCTCCTCTGCTTCATCCAGCTCATGTTGAAGTTTCCGGAACTTCGCCAGGTTTGTGTTTGACTGTTCCTCCTGTGGGAACCAAGATGGGGAGCTGTCAGTGTCAGGGGACAGTGAGGGATGTCAGGCACGCGGTCACAGAGACGGGGAGGGTGGTCACAGAGCGAAGGGGGTGGTTACAGAGACAGGAAGGGGTGCATCAGGGATCACAGAGATAGGGAAGGGCGAGGTGTGTCACGTACTGCCTCCTCCGCTGATCTCTTGTAGGCTTTGACCTTGAGCTGGAGCTTATCCACCAGGTCCTGCAGCCGGATGTTGTTCTTCCGGTCCTCCTCAGTCTGGGGGTTGGGGGTGGTGATGGGGAGGGCAACGGGAGGAGGGAGGGGGTGATGATGTGTGTGAGGGAGGAAAACAGATAGAGAGGTTACCAGAGTGAGAACAGGAGTGAATACTGTACAGAATCCCTCCCTCCCCAGATCCCCCTGCCTCATTTTCCTCTCCTCCCTCCTCCCTCAGCTTCCTCTCCTCCCTCCCTACTGCACCAGATCCCCTCCCCTCCTCGCTCCTTACTTCACCAGTTTCCCCTCCCCTCCTCCCACCCAGATCCTACCCCCCGGTCACCTCAGTTCCCTTCCTCGTTCCCCCTGCTCCTCTCTCCACAGGGGGAGCGGGGTTGGAGTCTGGGAGGGAAGGATATCTCCAGTGACATCTGTTGATGCTCCTACCCATCTTCCCCTCATTTCCTAGGTTCCACACTCACCAGGAGCCCCTACCCCCACCTCGTGGACTTGAGGGTGTCAGAGGGTGTGTGGTCCTATGGGGAGGGGGTGGGGGATTAAAACAACGCACCTCCTGAGACCCCAGGGTTCTCTACCCCCCACATAAGAGGGACAGCCTCTGTCTGTTACCCAGGAGGAGGCTGCCCCTCAGAACCCCCTCCCACCTCACCTGGTAGGTCAGTTCCTTGATCCGCCTCTCGAACTTGCGGGCCCCTTTCACCGCCTCCGAGCATCTCCTCTGCTCTGCCTCCAGCTCGTTCTCCAGTTCCCGGACCTGACGGACACAGGGGGGACAAGCGGAGAGAGTCAGACATTAGCTGGGCACGCAATCGGCTCGATGGCAGGAAACGGGAGGGTGAAGGCGGGAGGTCGCCTCGCTGACTGGAGGCCCGTGACCAATGGTGTCAGAACACAGAAAACTACAAATCATTTTAACCTACTCCACGATCAATCTAACCCCTCGCTCCTACATTGTGCTGCCTTTTTGTCTCATCCATGTGCCTGTTTAAGAGTTTCTTAAATGTCCCTAACATATCTGCCTCTGGCACCCTCTACCCATGAAAAACATCCCCCCCATACTGCCCTCCTGGGTGGTGGGGTGGAGATACGTCTCTACCAAAGGAGGTGTAAGGCTCTCCTTCCCTCTGCCAGGCTGCAGGTCACCTTTGGGCAGAGTGTAGCACCTGCTTAGCCCCACGATCAGGGTCCGGTGAAGCCACGGGGCAGGTGGGTGTACGAGCAGCTAGTGCAGATCACAAGTCCTGGTTGTGCGACCACTGATGCCAGGCAGACAATCTCTGAACAGTTTTGATAATGGCTGGGGACACTCGTCTTGTAAAGTCACTGCCCAGAAGAAGGCAATGGCAAACCACTTATGCAGAATAATGTGCCAAGAACAATCACAGTCATGGAAAAACCAGGATTGCCCAAGTCATACAACATGACGCATAATGATACTTTCCTCCAATCACTTTCAAATTGCCTCATATTGAGTATTCCACCCTGTAGAAAAAAGGTGCTGGCTGTCACCTCAATGCCTGGCCACCTTGTATAGTTCTATCAAGTTATCTCTCATCCTCCTTCACTCCAGAGAGAGGAGTCCCATCTACTTCAGCCTATTGCGATAGGACATGCTCTCTGATCCAGAATCTCCTCTGCACCCTCTCTAGAGCTTCCACATCCTTCCTATAACAAGGCGACCAGAACGGTACACCAACTCTAACCAGAGTTTTACAGAGCAGCAACATTACCTCGCAGCTTTGGAACCCAGTCTCCTGACTAATGAAGGCCACATAGCACAGGCCTTCCCAACCATCCTATCAGATTGTGGGCAGTAGCTGTGGTCTACATGGAGCTCACAGTAAAGCCTTTGCTAAGGTCCCACATGGCCGGCTGCTCTGGAAGGTTCAGTCACAGGGGAGCCGGACAACTGGACACACAACGGGCTCGATGGAAGGAATCAGAGGGAGAGGGTGGGAGGTTGTTTCTCGGACTGGAGACCCCGTGACGAGCGGTGTTCCCCAGGGTTCGGGGCTGGGCCCATTGCTGTTTGTCATCTGTACGAGCAAATACAAGGCAGGGTTAGTAAGTTTGTCATCTGTACGAGCAGCTACAAGGCAGGGTTAGTAAGTTTGCGGACGACACTACAATCGGTGCTGTCGTTGATAGTGAAGACGGTTATCAGGATTTACAGCGGGACGTTAATTGGCTGGGTCAGTGGGTCGGGGAATGGCAAATGGAGCTTAATTTGGATAAGTACGAGGTGTTGCACTTTGGGCAGACAAATGGGTCAGGGGGCAGGACTTCCACAGTGAATGGCAGGGACCTGGGGTGTGTCGTAGAACAGAGGACCCAGGGGTACAGGTACTTGGTTCCCTGAAAGTGGAGTCACAGGTAGACGGGGGTGACAGTGCTGGCCTACATCGGTCAGGGCACTGAGAACTGGAGTTGGGATGTAATGCTGGGCTTGCAGAAGCTGTTGGTGAGACTGCACTTGTGTTCAGTTTTGGTCGCCCTGCTGTAGGAAAGATGCTGTTGAGCTGGAGAGAGAGCAGAGGGAGATTTATGAGAATGCTGCTGGACTGATTTATGGAGAGAGGGAGGGCATTTTGCAGGTTTATTCCCTGGGCCGTAGGAGACTGAGGGGCAAAGATAGGATGAAGGCCTTCCACCTTTTTCTGAGGGTTGGGAATCAAGAGCCAGGGGGCACGAGTGAGAGGGGAGAGAGTTAATAGGGACCCGAGGGGAAACTTTTCTCACAGAGGGTGGTCTGCCCATGGATGGAGCCGAGTTGTGGCAGGTTTAGAAAGTCACTTGGATAGGAAAGGGTTAGAGGGAGAACACGGGCAGAGGAGACTGGCTCGGACAGCGCACAGGCACCGTTACCAACCCCAGCACCACGGGAGGTTTGCGGAGAGGGGCTCTCCTGTCCTCACCCGAGTCTCCAGTTTCTGGATCTGCTTCTTGCCGCCCTTCATGGCGATCTGCTCGGCCTCGTCCAGCCGGTGTTGCAGGTCCTTGATGGTCTGCTCCATGTTCTTCTTCATACGCTCCAGGTGGGCACTCGTGTCCTGCTCCTTCTTCAGCTCCTCCGCCATCATGGCCGCCTGGTGCAGGGACAGAGACGGGGACAGTTCAGGGGCGGGTGCCTGGTGCAGCCCCCTCCCACCGGCTAACCACCCTTCCCAGGCAGCTGTTCCCCGACCAGACCCCATGCTGATTTTCTTTGCCTCTCTCTCTACACCTACCAGACCGAAGATTCCCCCGTCTACAACTTCAGGAAGGGGGCGGCGCGCACTCAACGGTGCTGAGGCCGAGAGAGAGTTGAGAGCACCCAGCCCCCAGGAGTGAATCAGCACCAGGCCGAGCTGGCCCAACCACCCCTGGATGTCACAGCAAGAAAGCTCCACCAGCACCTCTGCTTCCTCGGGAAGCTGAAGAAATTCAGCGTGTCGCCATGAACTTACCAATATTTAATCGATTCACCCCCTCCCCCTCACCATCAGGTTTTCCCAACGGTCCATGAGCACCACACCTCAGTATTCCTTTCTATTGCACCATTTCTTTTTTTGTAATTTATAGTAATTTTATGTCTTTGCCCTGTCTCAAGACAACAGGGCGCAGGTGGTGAGGTGGCATCAATCACCGAGGAACTTCACCATCTGCCACCTGCCCTCCCCTCACTGCCAGCGTTGGCGAGGAGGTATGGGAGCACGAAGAGCCACACTCAGCCGCTCAGGAACAGCTCCTTCTCCTCCTCCGTGAACGGCCCATGAGCACTCTTTCATTATTCCTTATCTGCACACTGCTGGTTTTTATAATCTCCACTAATTTTACGCCTCGCACTGTCCTGCTGCCCACAAAACAGCCGGAAAGCACCCAACTCCAAGCTCAAGGGCTGCTTCTACCCCACCGTTATAAGATGACTGAACGGTCCCCCCGTACGACCCTTGACCTCACCATCTCCTTCACCGTGACCTTGCACCTTATTGACTGCTGCATGTTATTCAGCATCCTCTCAGCGCAGTCACGGACGGGACGACCCGGCTGGGCGGCAGGCACACAGAAGATCGGACAGCTTCCACTATCAGATTCTTAAGTGATCCCGTCTTGCGGTAAAATGGGTGCTTGACCTCACAATCAACAACCCCACCCACTGACTGCTTTATTATTTCCTGTACTCACATTCTGCACGGCTTTGTGTCACTTTACTCTGTATATAAGCTATTGCATGCATTTATATTTATTGTGCCTTTTATCTTGCTCTGTTTTTTTCTGTACTGCACCAGATCTGGAGTAACAATTATTTTGTTCTCCTTTACACTTCTGTACTGGAAATGATGTTAACCGATCTTGAATCTTGAGTCTCCCTCGTTGTGGCCCCTGCTCCTTACTGTCTGCCTGAACTGCACTCTCCCAGTTTCTGCTGCACTCTGTTCTGCATTGTTACTGCTTTTCCTTGTGCTAGCTCTGTATGAAAAGCATGCAGGACAGATTTTTCACTGCATTTTGGGACCTTTCTCAATAATCAGCCAACTCCAATCCCTGATCAATTTACCCGATCAGACCCGAACAGGTTGATTTACTCAATGCTCGGACTGGGAACTGGGGCCTTTAAATTCCTTAGGGTCTGACTCGATCCTCGGACCAGGCCTGCATTCTCCCAAAGCCCCTCAAGTCCTGGAAATTGCTTCCCAGGCTCGACCCACTCATACGGGGTCAGGTCCCCCGTGGCGGGTTATCCCCTCCTCGCCGGCCCCTCCCCACTTCCCCCACGGGACCGCGCTGGGCCCGGACTCACGTCGGTGACGGCTTTCTTGGCCTTCTCATCGGCATTGCGGCACTCCTGCAGTGAGTCCTCCACCTCGGCCTGTAGCTGCCCGATGTCGCTCTCCAGCTTCTTCTTCTGGTTGATCAGGCTCGTGTTCTGTTGGGGGAAGGGGGTGGGGGGAGCGTCTGTTAGTGTCCACGGCCCAGTCGGGGGCACTTCGCGGTCGGCTGCGGGCTCAGGGGTCAGGGGTCGGCCATAGGCTCAGTGGTTCAGGGAGCCTGTGGCGATGGCCAGGGGTTGGAGGTCAGAGGTCACGAGGTGCACGCCCGGGTATGTCACAGTCTCAGAGGTCCAAGGTCGGGTGGGGGTGGGGGGGTAAGGCATACAGCGTCATCTGCAGCGCTGGTGGTGGAGGAGCTGTTGGAGGTCAGAGGACGTGGTTACCCATCAATGTCAGGCACAAGAGCGGGGTCAGATATCAGATGTCAGGGTAGATCAGAGGGCCGTGGAGAGGTGTCAAGGGGCTGGGGCAAAGACTTTGGTAAGTTCAGGAGTTGGGTCAGAGGTTGATATTGGGGGTCAAGGGAGTCAAGGCTCGAGGATGTGCTGGCCGAAGGTCAAGGGTCTGGGGCGAAGCCGAGGGGCCAGGGGTTGGGAGTACCTGGGAGTGCAGGAGTTGCACCCTCTCGCTGCTCTCGATCAGCTCGGTCTCGGCCAGCTTGCGCCCGCGCTCTGCCTGTTCCAGCTGTGCCCTCAGCTCCTCCAGCTCAGCCTGGAGCAGGTTTCCCCGTCGCTCAGCCATCGCTGCACTCTCCTTCAGCTCCTCGCTCACTCGCAGTGAGTCATCCAGCTGCAGCTGTATTTCCTGTAGATAGGGGCAGGGTCAGATCCCTCACACGGGGACGGATCCCTCACACGGGGTCAGGTCCCTCACACGGGGTCAGGTCCCTCACAGGGGGTCAGGTCCTTCACACGGGGTCAGATCCCTCAAAGGGAGTCAGGTCCCTCAAAGGGGGTCAGGTCCCTCGCACGCGGTCAGGTCCCTCACACAGGGTCAGGTCCCTCACACGGGGTCAGATCCCTCAAAGGGAGTCAGGTCCCTCAAAGGGGGTCAGGTCCCTCGCACGGGGTCAGGTCCCTCACACGGGGTCAGGTCCCTCACAGGGGGTCAGGTCCCTCGCACGGGGTCAGGTCCCTCACATGGGGTCAGGTCCCTCAAAGTGAGTCAGGTCCCTCAAAGGGGGTCAGGTCCCTCACAGGGGTCAGGTCCCTCACAGGGGTCAGGTCCCTCGCACGGGGTCAGGTCCCTCACAGGGGGTGAGGTTCCTCACACGGGGTCAGGTCCCTCACAGGGCTGGGGCCCCTCACACATGGGTCTGATCCCTCACAAAATGGGGGATCCCTCACACATTGTCAGGGTGGGGGGGGTGGGATCCCCCACACAGTGGGCGGGGGTTAGATCCCTGACAACAGTGGGGGGGGAGAGAGGGAGCCCACATTAGAGGTCAGGTCCTTCTCCTGAGGTCAGATTCCTCACACAGAGAGGGAGGATCCCACATACAGGATTAGATCTCTCGCATGGGACCAGATCCCTGTCAGGGTGGGAGGGTCCCACTCACGGGGACAGGTGCCTCACACGGTGAGGGATCCCTCATCCAGGGTCAGGTGCCCCATGGTGGGTTACCCTTCACGGGGAGGGGGTGCTTCATACAGTCAAATTTCTCACATGGGGGGGGTGATCCCTGACATGGGGACAGATCCCCCTTAGGCTGGGTTCAGGGGGAGTCACACTCCTCACAATGACGAGATCCCTCATTGTGGCAATATGATCCCTCATGATCACCCTGTGTGGTATGAAGCTCCCTCCCCTGGGGAGCTCCCTCAATCTGGCGGCCTGATCACGCTCTGCACGCTCCTCAATGCTGAGAGCCCTCTCCTTTGTGAGATTCCACACTGTCCCTCCCCGCCGTGCTAGCTCCCCCCTCCTGCGCTGACGTCCCTCACCATGACGACAGTCCCCTCATCCCCTCTCCCTGGCTCTGAGCTCGCTCCCCATTCCCTCCTCCCCCCAGGGAAGCTCAATTCCAGGCGGGCACTCCTCACCGTCCCTCCCGCTGCATGACACTCGCACCTCGAGGAGGATCCCTCATCACCCCTCCCCAGAAAACTCTCTCTCCCCACCGTAGAGGCTTCCTCCCCATGCGGAGATCCTTCACTCCCCGTCACTGTGGGGAGCTCCCTCCCCATAAGAAGCATGGACATCCCTCACCACATTTACCCAGCGCTCAGCTTCCTCCTCAACGATGGGGTCCCTCCCCAGAATAATTCACCCCCCCCAGCACCACGGGGAAGCTCCCTCACTGTGTGGAGACCACTCACCGCCCCTCTCCGTGTGGAGATCCCTCAAAGCTCCTCCCCCCACTCTCCTGGGGGGGAGACCCTCATCGAATGGACTCCTCACGGTCCCCTGTCTGGCAGGAAGCTCCCTCCTAGGATGAGGCTCCCTCATCTGGACACTCAGCAGTGTTGTGGAGCTCCCTCCCTGAGTTCTACAGCTGGGAGACGCTGTCCACTGCCCCCCCCCGTGGGCACAATCCCCCGAGGAATGTGAGGAGATTCCTCAGTAACCACCGCCCCCCCGGTGTTGAGTACCCTCCCGGACACTGAGATCTCAGCCCAACACCTTTCCCTCCCTACCCTGCTGAAGCTCCTCTGCCAAGTGGAGAACACTCCCTCACCTTCAGCGAGGCCTGCAGTGTCTTGCTCTGCTTGAGGGCCTCGGCCACCTGGCGGTTGGCCAGGTTCAGCTGCACCTCCATCTCGTTCAGGTCTCCTTCCATCTTCTTCTTCACCCTCAGCGCCTCGTTTCGGCTGCGAGTCTCCGCCTCGAGGGAGCTCTGCAAGGTGTCCACCACCCGCTGCTGGTTCCTCTTCGCCTGCTCCATCTCCTCCTCCTTCTCCGCCACGCGACGCTCCATGTCGGCCTTCAGCTGGTTGTACTCCAGCTGTGCGCGAAGGATCTTCCCCTCCTCGTGCTCCAGGGTGCCCTAAAATCCGGCATGGGGTCACAGAGTGAGGCTCCCTGCTCTCAGTCCCATCACACACCCCCGGGGTCAGACACAGAGTGAAACTCCCTCCACACTGTCCCATCATACACTCCCGGGGTCAGACACAGAGTGAAACTCCCTCCACACCGTCCCATCACACACTCCCGGGGTCAGACACAGAGTGAAACTCCCTCCACACCGTCCCATCACACACTCCCGGGGTCAGACACAGAGTGAAACTCCCTCCACACCGTCCCATCACACACTCCCGGGGTCAGACACAGAGTGAATCTCCCTCCACACCGTCCCATCACACACTCCCGGGGTCAGACACAGAGTGAAACTCCCTCCACACCGTCCCATCACACACTCCCGGGGTCAGACACAGAGTGAAACTCCCTCCACACCGTCCCATCACACACTCCCGGGGTCAGACACAGAGTGAAACTCCCTCCACACCGTCCCATCACACACTCCCGGGGTCAGACACAGAGTGAAACTCCCTCCACACCGTCCCATCACACACTCCCGGGGTCAGACACAGAGTGAAACTCCCTCCACACCGTCCCATCACACACTCCCGGGGTCAGACACAGAGTGAAACTCCCTCCACACCGTCCCATCACACACTCCCGGGGTCAGACACAGAGTGAAACTCCCTCCACACCGTCCCATCACACACTCCCGGGGTCAGACACATAGAGTGAAACTCCCTCCACACCGTCCCATCACACACTCCCGGGGTCAGACACAGAGTGAAACTCCCTCCACACCGTCCCATCACACACTCCCGGGGTCAGACACAGAGTGAAACTCCCTCCACACCGTCCCATCACACACTCCCGGGGTCAGACACAGAGTGAAACTCCCTCCACATGTTCCTATCGCACCTCCCAGAACAAAGTGAAATTCCGTCCACATGACCCCTCACCTCTGCCTCTTCCAGTGCCGCCTGCAGTTCCTGCTTCTCCTGATCCAGCTGCTTCCTGATCTTCTCCAGCTCGTGAACACTCTTCCCTCGCTCGCCCAACTGCTCCGTCAGGTCCGAGATCTCCTCTGCCGGCCAAACCCGTCAGCACCGAGTCAGAGAGGGGTGAGGGAGCCCATCAGGGGAGGGGGTGAGGAGGGGCAGAGGGGAGTGGAGGAAGGTAAGTGGGAGGGAATGAGGTTTCTCGCAGAGGGAGGGAGCGTCGTCGGAGGTCCGAGGAGGGAGAGAGGGAGAGCATTGTGGGGGGGGGAGCAGTGAGGAGGTTAGAGAGAGTGCCATGGGAGGGGTAGTGAGGAGGGATGGAGGGAGAGGGAGCACCTTGGGAGGGGTTGTGTGGAGAACGGGAGAGGGAGGTTCAGCGAGGAACGGAGGGAGCGCCGTGGGAGGGGCGGCGAAGCGGGAAGGGCGGGATGGCCCTGGCACTGTACCTTGGAGGATTTTATTCTCCCTCTTGAGCGTCTCCAGGTGGTCGAGGGCCTCCTCGTAGGCGTTCTTGAGTTTGAACAGCTCGGTGCTGAGGGAGCGAGCGTCCTTCTGCGAAGCCTCCAGCTCCGTCTGCGACTCCTCAAACTTCTGCTTCCACTCCGCGAGCAACTGCGGCGAGAGGGAGGACCCAATGATCTCCGGCCGACCCCCAGCATATCTGGCCCTCCCCTACACCGGTGAGACCGGGGAACCACTTTGCTGAGCACCTTCGCTCCGTCTGCCGCAGGAGGCAGAATCTCCCAGTGTCCACCCATTTCATATGACATCGCATTCCCATTCCTCCACGATGAGGCAGCACCTCATATTCCATCAGGGTAGCCTCCGGCCTGAAGCCATGAGCGTCCATTTCTCCAGCTTGTGGTAGTTTTGCCCCCCCCCTCTCACCTTCGCTGCTTTTCCATTCCCCACCCTGGCTTCCTTCTACTCGCCTGTCCATCTGGTTCCCCTCCTCCTTCCCACTCTCCTCTCCGATCAGATTCCTTCTTCTGCAGCCCTCTACTTCTTCTGCCTATCACTTCCCAGCTTCTCACTTCATCCCCTCTCCCCCACCCACCTCACCTGGTCTCACCTTTCACCTGCCAGCTTGCACACCTTCCCCTCTCCCACACCTTCTTATTTGGCCTCTTTCTTTCCATTCTTAATGACGGGTTTCAGCCCGAAACGTTAACTGTTTATTCCCCTGCATTGATGCTGCCTGACCTGCTGAGATCTTCCAACATTCTGTGATTTGTTCAAGATTCCCAGCATCTGCAGAAACGTGCGTTTCTGAGCCTGCAACACACATCAAAGCTGCTGGTGAACGCAGCAGGCCGGGCAGCGTCTCCAGGAAGAGATACCGTTGACGTCACCAGCAACTTTGATGTGTGTTGCTTGAAATTCCAGCATCTGCAGAATTCCTCGTGTTTGCGTTTCTGTGCCTGGGCTATTTCACCTTGTGCAATCGGCCTCCAAGTGGCTCCGAGGCATTTTAATCCACCCCCCCCCCACCAGCTGTCGTTGAGTCCGTCTCCCCAGGGTCCCGATACCTTGTCGAAGTTCCTCTGCTTCTTGTCCAGGGCGGCGGCGGCGGCGTTCGACCGCTCCACGTCGATCATCAGGTCCTCGATCTCGTTCTGCAGCCGGTGCTTAGTCTTCTCCAGCGACGAGCACTTGGCGTTCACCGCCTCCACCTGCTCCTCGGCCTCCTGCAGCCGCTGCGCCAGCTTCTTCCTGCAAACGCGCCCAGAGACGGTGAGGGGGCGGCCGGTCCCGCACTTTCCACCTTCTGGCCCCCCACCCCACCCCAACCCGCAGGTATAGGAGTCTGAAAGCACGCCCCACCAGGTTCGGGGACAGCCTCTACCTGCTATCGTGAGGCTAATGTACAACCGGATGTCGCCGTCCACCTACACCGCTTTTTATCAAGGCACCACAGAAGGCGCTCCATCCACAGCTTGTGATAGCGACTGCTCTGCTCAAGACCACAAGAAAGGGCACCTTCTGCCTCTGTAAAGCAGCCAGCCCTCCTCCCACCCCTCTCCCGTCAGGCAGAAGATACGAAAGCCTGAAGCAGGTACCACCGGGGTACGGGGACAACTCCAGCCCGCTGTTATAAAACCATTGAACGGATCTCTTGATCTCACGATCTACCTCCTTCTGATCTTGCACCTTGTAGTCTGCCTGCGCTCCACTCTCTCTGAGGCTGTGACACTTTATCCTGCATTCTGTTACCTTGTCCTACCTCAGCGCACTGTGCAATGGTCTAATCTGTGTGTGGGACAGTACACAAGGCAAGCCCCTCACTGTATCTCGATGCTTGTGACAGTTTCGATAATTGCACAAGTGTAACGAAGATCTGCGTCTACACATCTCACTCCCTCGGTAAACAACGACCCCCCACCCACCCCGGACATCCTCCCCCCCCCCCCCGACCCCGCCTTTCGCTCATCCCTGTCGGTCTTTGGCCATCTTCTCCGTTGTGCCCCAGGCGCGGTCATTTCTGCCTCTATGGAATGGCACCGAGTTGTCTTTGGCCTTTCTACCTCGCTGTTGTAAAGCTATTGAATGGTCCCCTCGCACAAGAAGGCGGATTCCTGACCTCACGGTCTCCCTCGTCGTGAACCTTGCATCGTAACGTCTGCCTGCACGGCACCTTCTCCGTAAGCACACGTGGCAACTGCAGACCGGCGGAGAACCCTTGGGGTCGGCACAACCTTCTGTTCGTCTTATACACCGCAGGCTGATATAAAAATGAACAAAAGATCTGGCCGGCCCCAGGAAGACGGGCGGGGAGTCCGATCCCAGGACGCACCGATGGGCACCGTCCCCGTGCCTGGTGCAACACACCCACTCCTGCCACCCCGCTCTCCTACCACCCCCCACCGGAGCCCGGTCCCAGGGTCCCGACGACTCCTGGCACGTACTTGGCCTCTTCGAGCTCCTCGGTGCGCTGGATGGCGTCGGTCTCGTACTTGTTCCTCCAGCCCGCCACCTCGGCATTGGCCTTGGAGAGGAGCCGCTGCAGCTCGGCCTTCGCCTCCAGTTCCTCCTCGTACTGCTCCCGCAGCAGCTCGGCGTCGTGGCGGGCCGACTGCATGCCGTGTGCCAGGGCGTTCTTTGCCTGGGGGAGGGGAGAGGGGAGAGAAAGGGAAGGGTAAAGGGTGGGGAAGAGAGGCTTAAACCTTGGCTCAGACACACAACCCCTCGTGATCAGCCCCGTCCCCCCCCCCCAGGAGCCGGCAGGCCAATCATCCCCCACTGCCCCCCTCCCCCGAGGACTCCGCGGCCCCTCCTCACCTTCACCTCCTCCTCCAGCTGCCTCTTGAGGTCCTCGACCTGCTGGGTGAATGAGAGCTTGCCCCGGCTCAGCTGGGAGACCAGTGCCTCCTTCTCCTCCAACTGCCGCTGAAGTTCGCCTGGGGGTGGGTGGGGGAGAGAGACACGTCAGTCTCCGACCGGGAAAACCCCAGGGGCCGAACGGGTAGATCAGGAAGGCCGCAGGGGGCTGGAGAGGGCCCGTCTGAGATATCTGCATCATCGTGAAATGTCTCAACACTGGAGAATGACGAAAGTGGTGCTTTTATTTAACAGTGTCTGCAAAGACAACGCTGGCAACTGTCGACCAGTGGATCTAACACCCGTGGTAAAGTGAGTTGCTGTGGGGATAAGTTATAAAAGCCTCCAGAAAGTTAGGGGCTGGTCAGGGAGAGTCAGCCCGACGCTGTGCACGTGGAGGATGTAGATCTGACTGAGGATTTTAGAAGAAGTGACCAAGGGGGTCGAAGAGGGAAGGTGGTAGATGTGGTAAACTTTTCTTTTGTAGTTGCACAGTTTCTTGTCTTTTGCACATCGGTTGTTTGTCCGTCCTGTTGGGTGCGGTCTTTCATTGATTCGATTGTGTTTCTGGGATTTACCGTGTATGCCCACAAGGGAATGAATCTCAGGGGGTGCCAGGGGTCCTGCCACCAAGAGATGTACCAGGGCTAAGGGACCAAAACGTCAATGAATGGTGGCTCCTGGCTGATGACCCAGCAGCTGACCCAGGGGAAGAAATGGAGGTGCTGCAGACAGCAATGACAAGCAGGAAACATCTTCCTGTAAATCTCCTTGCACTTTATACATGGATCTCACAGTAAAGCCTTTGCTAAGGTCCCACATGGCCGGCTGCTCTGGAAGGTTCAGTCACAGGGGAGCCGGACAACTGGACACACAACGGGCTCGATGGAAGGAATCAGAGGGAGAGGGTGGGAGGTTGTTTCTCGGACTGGAGACCCCGTGACTAGCGGTGTTCCCCAGGGTTCGGGGCTGGGCCCATTGCTGTTTGTCATCTGTACGAGCAGCTACAAGGCAGGGTTAGTAAGTTTGCGGACGACACAATGGGTGCTGTCGTTGACAGTGAAGGTGGTTATCAGGATTTACAGAGGGACGTTGATCAGCTGGGTCAGTGGGCCGGGGAAAGGCAAATGAAGTTTAATTCAGATAAGTACGAGGTGTTGCACTTTGGGCAGACGGATGGGGGGGGCAGGACTTCCACAGTGAACAGCAGGGACAAGGGGAGTGTTGTAGAACACAGGACCCAGGGGTACAGGTACATGGTTCCCTTAAAGTGGAGTCACAGATAGACGGGGGGGGCGGGGGCGGTGGTGACAGCGCTGGCCTTCATCGGTCAGGGCACTGAGTACTGGAGTTGGGACGACATGTTGACATGTTGGGGTTATACTAGACGTTGGTGAGGCCACACTTGGGAGTATTGCGTTCAGTTTTGGTCGCCCTGCTGCAGAAAAATTGCCATTACGCTGGACAGAGAGCAGAGAAGATTGACAAGGATGTTGCCGGGACTCGAGGGACTGAGTTATGGAGAGAGTTTCAGATGGTAGGGACTTTACTCCTTGGCATGGAGGAGACTGTGGGGTGACCTTATAGAGGTGTACAAAACCAAAAAACATGAGGGGCCACAGACACGAGGAATGCCCATCGTCTCTTTCCCCAGGGTGGGGGAATCTAGAACCAGAGGGCACAGGTCTAAGGTGAGAGAGGAGAGATTTAAAAGTCCATGGGATCCAGCCACGCGCCCTACCGTTCTCGGTCTGCAGCTTGGCCTTGCTGGTGGAGATGTCGCTGAGTGCCCTCTGACCCTCCTCGGACTTGGCCCGATACTCGTTCATTTGATCCTCCAGGGTTCGGGTTAGCTTCTCCAGGTTTGCCTGCCACAGGGAGGGGACCGAGTTCAAGGGGGGTCCCCAGATTCACCCCGCTCCTCCCCAGGTGACAGCCTCCACCTCCCTCCTCCCTGCAGTGCACACGACCCACCCGTAGCCGATCTCCTCCCCCGTCTGCGACTGATCCCCGTCTGTGTCTGGCCCTCACATTGTCCACAACTTCAGGAGGCGGGGACAGCTCACTCGCTCCTCTCTACATCAGGCCTAGAGGCCGACAGCTTCAATTCCCCAGGACGGAACATCACCAGCAGCCTGTCCGGGTCCAATCACAGGGACACCATGGCCAAGAAACTCCACCAGCGCCTCTACTTCCTCAGGAGGTAAAGAAATTTGTCCCTGCTGACCCTCGCCAATGAGTATTGATGCTCCACAGAAAGCATCCAAGGCCTGGTACAGCAACTGCTACGCCCCTGACCGCAAGAAACCGCAGGGACATCACATGAACCAGCCACCTGTCCCCGGGCTCTGTCTGCACTTCCTGCTGCCTCGGTAAAGCAGCCAGCAGAATCGGTCAGCACCCACCCCGGGGATTCGCTCTTCTCCCCCCTCCCATCGGGCAGAAGATGCAAAGGCCTGAAAGCACGAACCAGCAGGCCCAAAGATAGCTTCCATCCCGCCGCTATCAGATTAGCGAACTGCGCCCTCATACGATGAAAGGACATCGTGACGCGTTGTGATCTTTCACCGTACTGTCTGCCTGCAGTGCACTTTCCCTTGTATTGCCGCACTCTATTCTGCATTGTTATTGCTGTACCCGTTCCGGCTCAGAGCACCGTGCGATGCTTTGACCCACGTGGACAGTACGCAAGACAAGACTCTCACTGTATCTTGGTACCTGTGACAGTAATAAATCAATTTACTAACATCTGTCCCCCATCCTGTCTGTGTCTGCTGTCTGTCTGAACCTCTCCGTCTGTGACCAATGCCCATCCAATTACCCCCCAACCGTGTCTGACCCCTGTTGGACTCTCCCCATCTACATCTGATCCTTCCAGTCTAGACTCCATCCTGGTCTACAACAGATCGCCCGTCCCAGCTGCGCCCGAGCCCCGTCGGACTCTCCCAGTACCTTGGCCTTGGCGAGCTGCTCCATGTTGGAACTGACGTCGTCCAGCTCCAGCTTCAGCTCGCTCTTCTCCTTCTCCAGCTTCTGCTTGACCCGCTGCAGGTTGTCGATCTGCTCGCCCAGCTCGGCCGCCGAGTCTGCGTGCTTCTTGCGCAGGGCGGCGGCCGTGGCCTCGTGCTGCAGCGTCGCCTCCTCCAGGTCCCGCCGCAGGCGCAGATACTCGGCCTCCCGCTTCTTGCTGAGCTCCATCTGGGCCGAGGTGGCGCCGCCGGCCTCCTCCAGCCGCTCGCTGACCTCCTCCAGCTCCCGGGACAGCTCGGAGCGCTGCTTCTCCACGCGGGCCCGAGCCCCCCGCTCCGACTCCAGCTCCTCCTCCAGCTCCTCGATCCGCGCCTGCAGGGCGGTGACGGAGGAGATTGAGGAGGTGGAGGAATGAGGGAGGGGTCACAGGGGAAAGGGGAAGGGACAATGGGGTGAATAGCCCCAAGGGAGAGCAGGAAGAGGTCAGAGAGTGGGGAGGGAGGGATGGGGCCACAGAGAGGCAGTGGGAAGGTAGGGATCCCAGAGGGAGGCGTTGGGGTAAGGTGTCGCAAAATTGAAGAGAGGGAGGGGTGTCACCGAGGGGGAAGGGAAAAAGAAATGTGTGCCAGAGAAGGGAGGGAGTTCCGGTGAGGGAAAGGGCGGGGGCGGGGGTGTGGGTTCCCAGCAGTGGTGAAGAGGTGAGGCACCATCGGGGAGGAGGGAAGGTAGGAATGGAGGAATGCAAGAGAGGGAAGAGAGGGGAATAGGGAGCGGTGCCAGACAGGAAGGAATTTCAGTGGGGTCAGACAAGGGAAGGGACAGGAGGAGGAATCAGCGGAGTCCCAGTGAGGGGAGAAGGAGACAGAGTGAGCAGTTCGAGAGAAAGAGGCGAGTGGAGAGGAGTGAGAGGGGGGTAGGGAGTGGGGTAAAGAGGGGGATGAGGGGGGTAAGAGGGGATGAGAGGGAGAGAGGATCAGAGAGAGAAGATAGGTACAGAGGCGGAGGAAGAGACGGGGCGGGCATTGGGGGGAATAGAGGCGTTTTCTCTGACACCTACAGTACCTGCAGTTCTTTCAGCTTCTTCTGCAGTTGAATAGCCAGTGCCTGCTCGTCCTCGATCTTGCTGTTCAGGTGGCTGATCTCAAAGTCCTTCCTGTGATTGGCGAGAGACCAGACAACTCAGAACTGTTCTGCTCACCGCAGCTTCAAGCATTCAGGCTTGGAGATGCCAGAAATGGCCGGGAGTGAAAGGGAAATGATTTCACTACCTCAACAAGTCAGAAACTACGAAGCAATTGAAGGTATCAACAATCGTCGTGATTGTGACATTGAAAATGAAGGTTTGGAGGATGCTTGATGCTTGATAGCATTGTATGAAGAGAGTCTGTTATCTACACTAGGAGTCTGCACTGATTTTATTCATTACATACAGTGGATGAATTCCTCAGCCGACAGCAATTAGGGACTAATATGCACTTTATAGTGATGTAGTACAGCTCATAGAGTTCTCATTTTTCTATATTTAAGTATGCAATTTATTACATAGTTTGTTCTTTTTTAATACTTTTTTAAGTATTTCCATGAAATTTTAGCTGATTGGGACAGCCACTTAAATGGGCCAAAATGTACCGGTCCCGATGTGTCCCAATTGACTGGAACCCATTTGCTATCCAAATACGGACGTGTACATCAGGGTCTGTGAGGATCTTGAAACCTACCCTGAGCTCCTGCAGCCGCCCAGCTGGTGTCAAACTTGTGAAAACATCTCTCGGAGTGTAGGACATCACACTGGGCATTGAAATCCACCTGCCACTTCTCAGCCCAACTGTGTACATACGTGTAATGTTATTACCTCTGATGTCGTCCCCCCCCAATACTTCCCTCCAATCACCTTAAAGCTCCACCCTCTGGTATTGGCCATGTCTGCCCTGGGAAAAAGAGAATGGTTGCCCGCTCTATATATACCCCTTATAACTTAAATACCTCTATCAAGTCACTTCTCATCCTCCTTCACTCCAAAGAGCCCTCGCTCTCTCAACCTTATCTGATAAGACATGCTCTCTAATCCAGGCAGCATCCTGGCAAACCCCCTCTGAAGCTTCCACATCCTTCCTATCACGAGGCGGCAGTACTCCAGATGTGGTCTAACCAGAGTTTTATACGTTACCATGCGGCTCCACAACTCAGTCCCTAACTAGTGAAAGCAACACACCATACACCTCTCAGTCACCCTATCAGCTTGTGTCAATCCGGTGGAGCAGAGGGGTTGAGGGAGATCTGAGAGTAAAGAGGGCGGGTTTTGAGTGAGGGGGAGGAGGAGTATAGGGCTGGAGGGACACAGGGCAGCGAAGTGGCCTCAGGACAGGACCCTCACTTCTTGAGTTTCTCCTCCAGCTGCTGCTTGTCGTTCTCCAGATCCATCACACACTCCTGCGAGAGCTTCAGATCCCCCTCCATCTTCCTCTTCACTCGCTCCAGGTCCATCCGCACCTTCTTCTCCTGCTCCAGAGAGCCCTCCAGCTGCGGGGTAGAGACCGAGCAGTTGTGCCAGGACAGGGGCGGGGTGGCGGGGGGACAAGATGGGGAAGAGAAGCGAGCAGGAGAGGGGGGAGAGAGAGGAGGAGAGAGGGGAGGAGAGGGGGAGGGGGTAGAGAGGGGGGAGGGGAAGAGGGGGAGAGGGGGAAAGAGGAGGAGAGGGGAGGGGGTAGAGAGGGGGGAGGGGAGAGAGGGAGAGGGGAGAGAGGGAGAGGGGAGAGAGGGAGAGGGGAGAGAGGGAGGGGGAGGGAGGGCAGGGGGAGAGAGGGAGGGGGAGAGAGGGAGGGGGAGAGAGGGAGGGGGGAGAGAGGGAGGGGGGAGAGAGGGAGGGGGGAGAGAGGGAGAGAGGGGGAGGGGAGAGAGGGGAAGAGGGGGAGAGGGGGAAAGAGGGGGAAAGAGGAGGAGAGGGGAGAGAGGGGGAGGGGAGAGAGGGGGAAGGGAGAGAGGGAGGGGGGAGAGAGGGGGAGGGGAGAGAGGGGGAGAGGGGGAAAGAGGAAGAGAGGGGGAGGGGAGGGGGAAGGGAGAGAGGGGAGGGGAGGGGGGAGAGAGGGGGAGGGGAGAGAGGGGGAGAGGGGGAAAGAGGAAGAGAGGGGGAGGGGAGGGGGAAGGGAGAGAGGGGAGGGGAGGAGAGGAGAGGGGGTAGAGGGTGGAGAGGGGGTAGAGAGAGGGAGGGGTGAGAGGGGGGAGAGGAGAGAGGGGGAGAGGGGGAAAGAGGGAGAGAAGGGGGAGAGGGGGAGGGGAGAGAGAGGGGGAGAGGGGGGAAAGAGGGGGAGAGGGGGAAAGAGGGGGAGAGGGGGTAGAGAGGGGAGGGGAGGGAGGGGGAGGGGAGAGAGGGGGAGGGGGAGAGGGGAGAGAGGGGAGGGGAGGGAGGGGGAGGGGAGAGAGGGGAGGGAGGGGGAGGGGAGAGAAGGGGAATGTGGGAGATGGAGAGAAGGGGTTTGGGGGGGGAAGGATGATGAAAAAATGAAGAGGGAATCAGCCTCGTTCCTGTTCCCTGCCCTATCTCCCCAATATCACCACCACCCTCCTGGCGTGTTTTACAGAGGAAGATTACAATTAGTTGTCCTGCAGGCTTGAGCGGGGTTAGAGGTTAGAGGTCAGTTGCATGGTTCATGGGGTTAGTCATAAACAGGGCAGGAGTTAAAGGTTGGGTCATGGATCAAAGTCACGGGGGTCAGGCCAGGAATGGTCAAGGGGTTTAGGGGTTGCAGATTTAGGATCCAGGGTCAAGTCTCAAGGGTCACAGAGCTGGAATCATGGTCAGAGGTTGCAGGGTCAGTAACAAAGGTCAGGAGCCATGGTCTCTGAGTCCAAGATCAGGGTCACTGGTTCAAGATCCAAGGTCAGGGGTCAGATCCAGGCACAGAGGTTACAGGGATTGTTGGGCAGCATCCGGGGTCCGTGGTCAGGGGTGAGAGCTCACAGGTTAGGAGTGTCCCAGGTCTTTCCTGCCCCCTGACCCGACGCGGTGAGGTGGGAGGGGCGGGGGCTGCGTTACTCACGTCGTCCAGCTGCTGCTCCAGTTTGCTCTTGGCCTTGGTGAGAGTGTTAACTTTGTCCTCCTCGGCCTGCAGGTCGTCCAGCGTCTGCTGGTGCGCCTCCTGCAGTGCCTTTTTCTCCTTGGTCAGCCGGGCAATCACCTCATCCTGGCTAGCCATCTCCTCCGTCAGATTCTTCACCTGGACAGCGGCAGGGCGGAGGGCAACAGAGGGTCAGGGGGTCTCACAGAGGAGGGAGAGAACCAGAGACCCAGGGGGAGAAGATCGGGAGAGGGAAGGGGCGGGGAGGAGAGGGAAGGGGAAGAGAGGGGAGGGGAGGGGTTCCCCACTTGGATGGTGGACCAAGGGGGACACCAGTGGTTGGGGGATGGGGTATGGGATCAGACTCCATCACCAGCCGCTTGACCCTCCCTTCCACACCACCCTCTCTCTCCCCTGACTCTTCAACACCCTCCACCTCACTCTTCCCCTCAACTGTGACCCACTCCTTTCTCCCTGCAACCCCTCCGCCACTCGCTACAGCCTCTGCACCCTCCCCCTCGCTGTCTAACCTCCCCTCTGCCCCTCAGTCCTCCCTCCTCCTTCTCCCATTCTTCTCTTCCTTCCCCTCTGCCCTCTCTGCCCTGCTCCATTCCTTCCCCCTCTCCCCTGCCCCTTCTGCTCTTCCCCTCCAACCCCTCCGTTCCCCCCACCCACGTACTCAGGAGTAGTTCCCCCCCAATTCCCCGACCCGGCCTCACCTTGTTTTCGGTGGCGTGCTTCTCCTTCTCCACCTTGGCCAGGGTGAGCTCCAGGTCATCGATGTCTTTCTTCAGCTCCGAGCACTCGTCCTCCAGCTTCCGGCGCTTGGCCGTCAGCTCTGCCCCCACCTCCTCCTCTTCCTCCAGCCGCTCGCCCAGCTCCTTCACCTTCGCCTCCAGGTTCAGCTTGTTCTTGATCAGCTGGTCGCAGCGCTCCTCCGCGTCCGTCAGGTTGTCCTGCTCCTGTGGAGCGCACAGAGGGACAGGGGTCAGTGACAGTCAGGGGGAGAGGGGTCAGTGACAGTCAGGGGGAGAGGGGTCAGTGACAGTCAGGGGGAGAGGGATCAGTGATGGTCAGGGGGAGAGGGGTCAGTGACAGTCAGGGGTAAACGGGTCAGTGACGGTCAGAGACAGGGAGAGGGGTCAGTGACGGTCAGAGGGAGAGGGGTCAGTGACGGTCAGGGGGAGAGGGGTCAGTGACGGTCAGAGACAGGGAGAGGGGTCAGTGACGGTCAGGGGGAGAGGGGTCAGTGACGGTCAGAGGGAGAGGGGGTCAGTGACGGTCAGGGGGGAGAGGGGTCAGTGACGGTCAGGGGGAGAGGGGTCAGTGACGGTCAGAGGGAGAGGGGTCAGTGACGGTCAGGGGAGAGGGGTCAGTGACGGTCAGGGGGAAAGGGGTCGGTGACGGTCAGAGACAGGGAGAGGGGGTCAGTGACGGTCAGGGGGAGAGGGGTCAGTGACGGTCAGAGACAGGGAGAGGGGGTCAGTGACGGTCAGAGGGAGAGGGGTCAGTGACGGTCAGGGGGAGAGGGTCAGTGACAGTCAGGGGGAGAGGGGTCAGTGACGGTCAGAGGGAGAGGGGTCAGTGACGGTCAGGGGGAGAGGGGTCAGTGACGGTCAGAGGGAGAGGGGTCAGTGACGGTCAGGGGGAGAGGGGTCAGTGACAGTCAGAGACAGGGAGAGGGGTCAGTGACGGTCAGAGGGAGAGGGGTCAGTGACGGTCAGGGGGGAGAGGGGTCAGTGACGGTCAGAGACAGGGAGAGGGGTCAGTGACGGTCAGGGGGAGAGGGGTCAGTGACGGACGGGGGAGAGGGGTCAGTGATGGTCAGGGGGAGAGGGGTCAGTGACGGTCAGGGGGAGAGGGGTCAGTGACGGTCGGGGGAGAGGGGTCAGTGACGGTCAGAGGGAGAGGGGTCAGTGACGGTCAGAGACAGGGAGAGGGGTCAGTGACGGTCAGAGGGAGAGGGGTCAGTGACGGTCAGGGGGAGAGGGGTCAGTGAGGGTCAGGGGGAGAGGGGTCGGTGACGGTCAGGGGGAGAGGGGTCGGTGACGGTCGGAGGGAGAGGCGTCAGTGACGGTCTGGGGGGAGAGGCGTCAGTGACGGTCTGGGGGAGAGGGGGTCAGTGACGGTCAGAGGGAGAGGGGTCGGTGACGGTCAGAGGGAGAGGGGTCAGTGACGGTCAGAGGGAGAGGGGTCAGTGACGGTCAGAGACAGGGAGAGGGGTCAGTGACGGTCAGGGGGAGAGGGGTCAGTGACGGTCACAGGGAGAGGGGTCAGTGACGGTCAGGGGGAGAGGGGTCAGTGACGGTCAGGGGGAGAGGGGTTCAGTGACGGTCAGAGACAGGGAGAGGGGTCAGTGACGGTCAGGGGGAGAGGGGTCAGTGACGGTCAGAGGGAGAGGGGTCAGTGACGGTCAGGGGGAGAGGGGTCAGTGACGGTCAGAGGGAGAGGGGTCAGTGATGGTCAGAGGGAGAGGGGTCAGTGACGGTTGGAGGGAGAGGGGTCAGTGACGGTCAGAGACAGGGAGAGGGGTCAGTGACGGTCAGGGGGAGAGGGGTCAGTGACGGTCAGAGACAGGGAGAGGGGTCAGTGACGGTCAGGGGGAGAGGGGTCAGTGACGGTCAGAGGGAGAGGGGTCAGTGACGGTCAGGGGGAGAGGGGTCAGTGACGGTCAGGGAGAGGGGTCAGTGACGGTCAGGGGGAGAGGGGTCAGTGACGGTCAGAGGGAGAGGGGTCAGTGACGGTCAGGGAGAGGGGGTCAGTGACGGTCAGGGGGAGAGGGGTCAGTGACGGTCAGAGGGAGAGGGGTCAGTGACGGTCAGGGAGAGGGGTCAGTGACGGTCAGAGGGAGAGGGGTCAGTGACGGTCAGGGAGAGGGGTCAGTGACAGTCAGGGGGAGAGGGGTCAGTGACGGTCAGAGGGAGAGGGGTCAGTGACGGTCAGGGAGAGGGGTCAGTGACAGTCAGGGGGAGAGGGGTCAGTGACGGTCAGGGGGAGAGGGGTCAGTGATGGTCAGAGGGAGAGGGGTCAGTGTCGGTCAGGGGGAGAGGGGTCAGTGATGGTCAGGGGGAGACGGGTCAGTGACGGTCAGGGGGAGAGGGGTCAGTGACGGTCAGGGAGAGGGGGTCAGTGACGGTCAGGGGAGAGGGGTCAGGGGGAGAGGGGTCAGTGACGGACGGGGGAGAGGGTCGGTGACGGTCAGGGGGAGAGGGGTCGGTGACGGACAAGGGGAGAGGGGTCAGTGACGGTCAGAGGGAGAGGGGGTCAGTGACGGTCAGAGACAGGGAGAGGGGTCAGTGACGGTCAGGGGGAGAGGGGTCAGTGACGGTCAGAGGGAGAGGGGTCAGTGACGGACAGGGGGAGAGGGGTCAGTGATGGTCAGGGGGAGAGGGGTCAGTGACGGTCAGGGGAAGAGGGGTCAGTGACGGACAGGGGGAGAGGGGTCAGTGACGGTCAGAGACAGGGAGAGGGGGTCAGTGATGGTCAGAGGGAGAGGGGTCAGTGACGGTCAGGGGGAGAGGGATCAGTGATGGTCAGGGGGAGAGGGGTCAGTGACGGTCAGAGACAGGGAGAGGGGGTCAGTGATGGTCAGGGGGAGAGGGGTCAGTGACGGTCAGGGGGAGAGGGTCAGTGACGGTCAGGGGGAGAGAGGTCAGTGACGGTCAGAGGGAGAGGGGTCAGTGACGGTCAGGGGGAGAGGGGTCAGTGACGGTCAGGGATAGAGGGGTCAGTGACGGTCAGGGGGAGAGGGGGTCAGTGACGGTCAGGGGGAGAGGGGTCAGTGACGGTCAGAGACAGGGAGAGGGGTCAGTGACGGTCAGGGGGAGAGGGGTCAGTGACGGTCAGAGACAGGGAGAGGGGGTCAGTGACGGTCAGGGGGAGAGGGGTCAGTGACGGTCAGAGGGAGAGGGGTCAGTGATGGTCAGGGAGAGAGCGGTCAGTGACGGTCAGGGGGAGAGGGGTCAGTGACGGTCAGGGAGAGAGCGGTCAGTGACGGTCAGGGGGAGAGGGGTCAGTGACGGACAGGGGGAGAGGGGTCAGTGACGGACAGGGGGAGAGGGGTCAGTGACGGTCAGGGAGAGAGCGGTCAGTGACGGTCAGGGGGAGAGGGGTCAGTGACAGTCAGGGGGAGAGGGGGTCAGTGACGGTCAGAGGGAGAGGGGTCAGTGACGGTCAGGAGGAGAGGGGTCAGTGACGGTCAGGGAGAGAGCGGTCAGTGACGGTCAGGGGGAGAGGGGTCAGTGACGGTCAGGGGGAGAGGGGTCAGTGATGGTCAGGGGGAGAGGGGTCAGTGATGGTCAGGGAGAGAGCGGTCAGTGACGGTCAGGGGGAGAGGGGTCAGTGATGGTCAGGGGGAGAGGGGTCAGTGATGGTCAGGGAGAGAGGGGTCAGTGACGGTCAGGGGGAGAGGGGTCAGTGACGGTCAGGGGGAGAGGGGTCAGTGACGGTTGGGGGGAGAGGGGTCAGTGACGGTCAGAGACAGGGAGAGGGGTCAGTGACGGTCAGGGGGAGAGGGGTCAGTGACGGTTGGGGGCGAGGGGTCAGTGACTGTCAGGGGGAGAGGGTTCAGTGACGGTCAGGGGGAGAGGGGTCAGTGACGGTCAGAGGGAGAGGGGTGAGTGACGGACAAGGGGAGAGGGGTCAGTGACGGTCGGGGGGAGAGGGGTCAGTGACGGTCAGGGGGACAGGGGTCAGTGACGGTCAGGGGGAGAGGGTTCAGTGACAGTCAGGGGGAGAGGGGTCAGTGACGGTCAGGGGGAGAGGGGTCAGTGACGGTAAGGGGGAGAGGGGTCAGTGACGGTCAGGGGGAGAGGGGTCAGTGACGGTCAGAGGGAGAGGGGTCAGTGACGGTCAGGGGGAGAGGGGTCAGTGACGGTCAGAGACAGGGAGAGGGGGTCAGTGACGGTCAGGGGGAGAGGGGTCTGTGACTGTCAGGGGGAGAGGGGTCGGTGACGGTCGGAGGGAGAGGGGTCGGTGACGGTCAGAGGGAGAGGGGTCGGTGACGGTCAGAGGGAGAGGGGTCAGTGACGGTCAGGGGGAGAGGGGTCAGTGACGGTCAGAGACAGGGAGAGGGGTCAGTGACGGTCAGAGGGAGAGAGGTCAGTGACGGTCAGGGGGAGAGGGGTCGGTGACGGTCAGGGGGAGAGGGGTCGGTGACGGTCGGAGGGAGAGGGGTCAGTGACGGTCTGGGGGAGAGGGGGTCAGTGACGGTCAGAGGGAGAGGGGTCAGTGACGGTCAGAGACAGGGAGAGGGTCGGTGACGGTCAGAGGGAGAGGGGTCAGTGACGGTCAGAGGGAGAGGGGTCAGTGACGGTCTGGGGGAGAGGGGTCAGTGACGGTCAGAGACAGGGAGAGGGGTCAGTGACGGACAGGGGGAGAGGGGTCAGTGACGGTCAGGGGGAGAGGGGGTCAGTGACGGTCAGGGGGAGAGGGGTCAGTGACGGTCAGAGACAGGGAGAGGGGTCAGTGACGGTCAGGGGGAGAGGGGTCAGTGACGGTCAGAGACAGGGAGAGGGGGTCAGTGACGGTCAGGGGGAGAGGGGTCAGTGACGGTCAGAGGGAGAGGGGTCAGTGATGGTCAGGGAGAGAGCGGTCAGTGACGGTCAGGGGGAGAGGGGTCAGTGACGGTCAGGGAGAGAGCGGTCAGTGACGGTCAGGGGGAGAGGGGTCAGTGACGGACAGGGGGAGAGGGGTCAGTGACGGACAGGGGGAGAGGGGTCAGTGACGGTCAGGGAGAGAGCGGTCAGTGACGGTCAGGGGGAGAGGGGTCAGTGACAGTCAGGGGGAGAGGGGGTCAGTGACGGTCAGAGGGAGAGGGGTCAGTGACGGTCAGGAGGAGAGGGGTCAGTGACGGTCAGGGAGAGAGCGGTCAGTGACGGTCAGGGGGAGAGGGGTCAGTGACGGTCAGGGGGAGAGGGGTCAGTGATGGTCAGGGGGAGAGGGGTCAGTGATGGTCAGGGAGAGAGCGGTCAGTGACGGTCAGGGGGAGAGGGGTCAGTGATGGTCAGGGGGAGAGGGGTCAGTGATGGTCAGGGAGAGAGCGGTCAGTGACGGTCAGGGGGAGAGGGGTCAGTGACGGTCAGGGGGAGAGGGGTGAGTGACGGTTGGGGGGAGAGGGGTCAGTGACGGTCAGAGACAGGGAGAGGGGTCAGTGACGGTCAGGGGGAGAGGGGTCAGTGACGGTTGGGGGGAGAGGGGTCAGTGACAGTCAGGGGGAGAGGGTTCAGTGACGGTCAGGGGGAGAGGGGTCAGTGACGGTCAGAGGGAGAGGGGTCAGTGACGGACAAGGGGAGAGGGGTCAGTGACGGTCAGGGGGAGAGGGGTCAGTGACGGTCGGGGGGAGAGGGGTCAGTGACGGTCAGGGGGACAGGGGTCAGTGACGGTCAGGGGGAGAGGGTTCAGTGACAGTCAGGGGGAGAGGGGTCAGTGACGGTCAGGGGGAGAGGGGTCAGTGACGGTAAGGGGGAGAGGGGTCAGTGACGGTCAGGGGGAGAGGGGTCAGTGACGGTCAGAGGGAGAGGGGTCAGTGACGGTCAGAGACAGGGAGAGGGGGTCAGTGACGGTCAGGGGGAGAGGGGTCAGTGACGGTCAGGGGGAGAGGGGTCGGTGACGGTCGGAGGGAGAGGGGTCGGTGACGGTCAGAGGGAGAGGGGTCGGTGACGGTCAGAGGGAGAGGGGTCAGTGACGGTCAGGGGGAGAGGGGTCAGTGACGGTCAGAGACAGGGAGAGGGGTCAGTGACGGTCAGAGGGAGAGGGGTCTGTGACGGTCAGGGGGAGAGGGGTCGGTGACGGTCAGGGGGAGAGGGGTCGGTGACGGTCGGAGGGAGAGGGGTCAGTGACGGTCTGGGGGAGAGGGGGTCAGTGACGGTCAGAGGGAGAGGGGTCAGTGACGGTCAGAGACAGGGAGAGGGTCGGTGACGGTCAGAGGGAGAGGGGTCAGTGACGGTCAGAGGGAGAGGGGTCAGTGACGGTCTGGGGGAGAGGGGTCAGTGACGGTCAGAGACAGGGAGAGGGGTCAGTGACGGACAGGGGGAGAGGGGTCAGTGACGGTCAGGGGGAGAGGGGTCAGTGACAGTCTGGGGGAGAGGGGGTCAGTGACGGTCAGAGGGAGAGGGGTCGGTGACGGTCAGGGGGAGAGGGGTCAGTGACAGTCAGGGGGAGAGGGGTCAGTGACGGACAGGGGGAGAGGGGTCGGTGACGGTCAGGGGGAGAGGGGTCAGTGACGGTCAGAGGGAGAGGGGTCAGTGACGGTCAGAGGGAGAGGGGTCGGTGACGGTCAGAGGGAGAGGGGTCAGTGACGGTCAGGGGGAGAGGGGTCAGTGACAGTCTGGGGGAGAGGGGGTCAGTGACGGTCAGGGGGAGAGGGGTCAGTGATGGTCAGAGGGAGAGGGGTCAGTGACGGTCTGGGGGAGAGGGGGTCAGTGACGGTCAGAGGGAGAGGGGTCAGTGACGGTCTGGGGGAGAGGGGTCAGTGACGGTCAGAGACAGGGAGAGGGGTCAGTGACGGTCAGGGGGAGAGGGGTCAGTGACGGTCAGAGACAGGGAGAGGGGGTCAGTGACGGTCAGGGGGAGAGGGGTCAGTGACGGTCAGAGGGAGAGGGGTCAGTGACGGTCAGAGGGAGAGGGGTCGGTGACGGTCAGAGGGAGAGGGGTCAGTGACGGTCAGGGGGAGAGGGGTCAGTGACAGTCTGGGGGAGAGGGGGTCAGTGACGGTCAGGGGGAGAGGGGTCAGTGATGGTCAGAGGGAGAGGGGTCAGTGACGGTCTGGGGGAGAGGGGGTCAGTGACGGTCAGAGGGAGAGGGGTCAGTGACGGTCTGGGGGAGAGGGGGTCAGTGACGGTCAGAGGGAGAGGGGTCGGTGACGGTCAGAGGGAGAGGGGTCAGTGACGGTCAGAGGGAGAGGGGTCAGTGACGGTCAGGGGGAGAGGGGTCGGTGACGGTCAGAGGGAGAGGGGTCAGTGACGGTCAGAGGGAGAGGGGTCGGTGACGGTCAGAGGGAGAGGGGTCAGTGACGGTCAGAGGGAGAGGGGTCAGTGACGGTCAGGGGGAGAGGGGTCAGTCACGGACAAGGGGAGAGGGGTCAGTGACGGTCAGAGACAGGGAGAGGGGGTCAGTGACGGTCAGGGGGAGAGGGGTCAGTGACGGTCAGAGGGAGAGGGGTCAGTGACGGTCAGGGGGAGAGGGTCGGTGACGGTCAGAGACAGGGAGAGGGGTCGGTGACGGTCAGAGGGAGAGGGGTCAGTGACGGTCAGGGGGAGAGGGGTCAGTGATGGTCAGGGAGAGGGGGTCAGTGACGGTCAGTGGGAGAGGGGTCAGTGACGGTCAGAGACAGGGAGAGGGGTCAGTGATGGTCAGGGAGAGGGGGTCAGTGACGGTCAGGGGAGAGGGATCAGTGACGGACGGGGGAGAGGGGTCGGTGACGGTCAGGGGGAGAGGGGTCGGTGACGGTCAGGGAGAGGGGTCAGTGATGGTCAGGGGGAGAGGGGTCAGTGACGGACGGGGGAGAGGGTCGGTGACGGTCAGGGGGAGAGGGGTCGGTGACGGACAAGGCGAGAGGGGTCAGTGACGGTCAGAGGGAGAGGGGGTCAGTGACGGTCAGAGGGAGAGGGGTCAGTGACGGACAAGGGGAGAGGGGTCAGTGACGGTCAGGGGGAGAGGGGTCAGTGACGGTCAGGGGGAGAGGGGTCAGTGACGGACAGGGGGAGAGGGGTCAGTGACGGTCAGAGACAGGGAGAGGGGGTCAGTGACGGTCAGAGACAGGGAGAGGTGGTCAGTGACGGTCAGGGGGAGAGGGTCAGTGACGGTCAGAGGGAGAGGGGTCAGTGACGGTCAGAGACAGGGAGAGGGGTCAGTGACGGTCAGGGGGAGAGGGGTCAGTGACGGTTGGGGG
This sequence comes from Mobula hypostoma, assembly GCF_963921235.1. NCBI lineage: Eukaryota > Metazoa > Chordata > Chondrichthyes > Myliobatiformes > Myliobatidae > Mobula > Mobula hypostoma. The sequence continues at coordinate 17,142,079 of NC_086106.1, read as the reverse complement.
GAGAGGGGTCAGTGACGGTCAGGGGGAGAGGGGTCAGTGACGGTCAGGGGGGAGAGGGGTCAGTGACGGTCAGAGACAGGGAGAGGGGTCAGTGACAGTCAGGGGAAGAGGGGTCAGTGACGGACAAGGGGAGAGGGGTCAGTGACGGTCAGGGGGAGAGGGGTCAGTGACGGTTGGGGGGAGAGGGGTCAGTGACGGTCAGAGACAGGGAGAGGGGTCAGTGACGGTCAGGGGGAGAGGGGTCAGTGACGGACAAGGGGAGAGGGGTCAGTGACGGTCAGAGGGAGAGGGGTCAGTGACGGTCAGAGACAGGGAGAGGGGTCAGTGACGGTCAGGGGGAGAGGGGTCAGTGATGGTCAGGGGGAGAGGGGTCAGTGACGGTTGGGGGGAGAGGGGTCAGTGACGGTCAGAGACAGGGAGAGGGGTCAGTGACGGTCAGAGGGAGAGGGGTCAGTGACGGTTGGGGGGAGAGGGTCAGTGACGGTCAGAGGGAGAGGGGTCAGTGACGGTCAGAGACAGGGAGAGGGGTCAGTGACGGTCAGGGGGAGAGGGGTCAGTGACGGTTGGGGGGAGAGGGGTCAGTGACGGTCAGGGGGAGAGGGGTCAGTGACGGTCAGGGGGGAGAGGGGTCAGTGACGGTCAGAGACAGGGAGAGGGGTCAGTGACAGTCAGGGGGAGAGGGGTCAGTGACGGACAAGGGGAGAGGGGTCAGTGACGGTCAGGGGGAGAGGGGTCAGTGACGGTTGGGGGGAGAGGGGTCAGTGACGGTCAGAGACAGGGAGAGGGGTCAGTGACGGTCAGGGGGAGAGGGGTCAGTGACGGACAAGGGGAGAGGGGTCAGTGACGGTCAGAGGGAGAGGGGTCAGTGACGGTCAGAGACAGGGAGAGGGGTCAGTGACGGTCAGGGGGAGAGGGGTCAGTGATGGTCAGGGGGAGAGGGGTCAGTGACGGTTGGGGGGAGAGGGGTCAGTGACGGTCAGAGACAGGGAGAGGGGTCAGTGACGGTCAGAGGGAGAGGGGTCAGTGACGGTTGGGGGGAGAGGGGTCAGTGACAGTCAGGGGGAGAGGGTTCAGTGACGGTCAGGGGGAGAGGGATCAGTGACGGTCAGAGGGAGAGGGATCAGTGACGGTCAGGGGGAGAGGGGTCAGTGACGGTCAGGGGGAGAGGGGTCAGTGACGGTCAGAGGGAGAGGGATCAGTGACGGTCAGGGGGAGAGGGGTCAGTGACGGACAAGGGGAGAGGGGTCAGTGATGGTCAGGGGGAGAGGGGTCAGTGATGGTCAGGGGGAGAGCGGTCAGTGACGGTCAGGGGGAGAGGGGTCAGTGATGGTCAGAGACAGGGAGAGGGGTCAGTGACGGTCAGGGGGAGAGGGGTCAGTGACGGTCTGGGGGAGAGGGGGTCAGTGACGGTCAGAGGGAGAGGGGTCAGTGACGGTCTGGGGGAGAGGGGTCAGTGACGGTCAGAGACAGGGAGAGGGGTCAGTGACGGTCAGGGGGAGAGGGGTCAGTGACGGTCAGAGACAGGGAGAGGGGGTCAGTGACGGTCAGGGGGAGAGGGGTCAGTGACGGTCAGAGGGAGAGGGGTCAGTGACGGTCAGAGGGAGAGGGGTCGGTGACGGTCAGAGGGAGAGGGGTCAGTGACGGTCAGGGGGAGAGGGGTCAGTGACAGTCTGGGGGAGAGGGGGTCAGTGACGGTCAGGGGCAGAGGGGTCAGTGATGGTCAGAGGGAGAGGGGTCAGTGACGGTCTGGGGGAGAGGGGGTCAGTGACGGTCAGAGGGAGAGGGGTCAGTGACGGTCTGGGGGAGAGGGGGTCAGTGACGGTCAGAGGGAGAGGGGTCGGTGACGGTCAGAGGGAGAGGGGTCAGTGACGGTCAGAGGGAGAGGGGTCAGTGACGGTCAGGGGGAGAGGGGTCGGTGACGGTCAGAGGGAGAGGGGTCAGTGACGGTCAGAGGGAGAGGGGTCGGTGACGGTCAGAGGGAGAGGGGTCAGTGACGGTCAGAGGGAGAGGGGTCAGTGACGGTCAGGGGGAGAGGGGTCAGTCACGGACAAGGGGAGAGGGGTCAGTGACGGTCAGAGACAGGGAGAGGGGGTCAGTGACGGTCAGGGGGAGAGGGGTCAGTGACGGTCAGAGGGAGAGGGGTCAGTGACGGTCAGGGGGAGAGGGTCGGTGACGGTCAGAGACAGGGAGAGGGGTCGGTGACGGTCAGAGGGAGAGGGGTCAGTGACGGTCAGGGGGAGAGGGGTCAGTGATGGTCAGGGAGAGGGGGTCAGTGACGGTCAGTGGGAGAGGGGTCAGTGACGGTCAGAGACAGGGAGAGGGGTCAGTGATGGTCAGGGAGAGGGGGTCAGTGACGGTCAGGGGAGAGGGATCAGTGACGGACGGGGGAGAGGGGTCGGTGACGGTCAGGGGGAGAGGGGTCGGTGACGGTCAGGGAGAGGGGTCAGTGATGGTCAGGGGGAGAGGGGTCAGTGACGGACGGGGGAGAGGGTCGGTGACGGTCAGGGGGAGAGGGGTCGGTGACGGACAAGGCGAGAGGGGTCAGTGACGGTCAGGGGGAGAGGGGTCAGTGACAGTCTGGGGGAGAGGGGGTCAGTGACGGTCAGGGGGAGAGGGGTCAGTGATGGTCAGAGGGAGAGGGGTCAGTGACGGTCTGGGGGAGAGGGGGTCAGTGACGGTCAGAGGGAGAGGGGTCAGTGACGGTCTGGGGGAGAGGGGTCAGTGACGGTCAGAGACAGGGAGAGGGGTCAGTGACGGTCAGGGGGAGAGGGGTCAGTGACGGTCAGAGACAGGGAGAGGGGGTCAGTGACGGTCAGGGGGAGAGGGGTCAGTGACGGTCAGAGGGAGAGGGGTCAGTGACGGTCAGAGGGAGAGGGGTCGGTGACGGTCAGAGGGAGAGGGGTCAGTGACGGTCAGGGGGAGAGGGGTCAGTGACAGTCTGGGGGAGAGGGGGTCAGTGACGGTCAGGGGGAGAGGGGTCAGTGATGGTCAGAGGGAGAGGGGTCTGACGGTCTGGGGGAGAGGGGGTCAGTGACGGTCAGAGGGAGAGGGGTCAGTGACGGTCTGGGGGAGAGGGGGTCAGTGACGGTCAGAGGGAGAGGGGTCGGTGACGGTCAGAGGGAGAGGGGTCAGTGACGGTCAGAGGGAGAGGGGTCAGTGACGGTCAGGGGGAGAGGGGTCGGTGACGGTCAGAGGGAGAGGGGTCAGTGACGGTCAGAGGGAGAGGGGTCGGTGACGGTCAGAGGGAGAGGGGTCAGTGACGGTCAGAGGGAGAGGGGTCAGTGACGGTCAGGGGGAGAGGGGTCAGTCACGGACAAGGGGAGAGGGGTCAGTGACGGTCAGAGACAGGGAGAGGGGGTCAGTGACGGTCAGGGGGAGAGGGGTCAGTGACGGTCAGAGGGAGAGGGGTCAGTGACGGTCAGGGGGAGAGGGTCGGTGACGGTCAGAGACAGGGAGAGGGGTCGGTGACGGTCAGAGGGAGAGGGGTCAGTGACGGTCAGGAGGAGAGGGGTCAGTGATGGTCAGGGAGAGGGGGTCAGTGACGGTCAGTGGGAGAGGGGTCAGTGACGGTCAGAGACAGGGAGAGGGGTCAGTGATGGTCAGGGAGAGGGGGTCAGTGACGGTCAGGGGAGAGGGATCAGTGACGGACGGGGGAGAGGGGTCGGTGACGGTCAGGGGGAGAGGGGTCGGTGACGGTCAGGGAGAGGGGTCAGTGATGGTCAGGGGGAGAGGGGTCAGTGACGGACGGGGGAGAGGGTCGGTGACGGTCAGGGGGAGAGGGGTCGGTGACGGACAAGGCGAGAGGGGTCAGTGACGGTCAGAGGGAGAGGGGGTCAGTGACGGTCAGAGGGAGAGGGGTCAGTGACGGACAAGGGGAGAGGGGTCAGTGACGGTCAGGGGGAGAGGGGTCAGTGACGGTCAGGGGGAGAGGGGTCAGTGACGGACAGGGGGAGAGGGGTCAGTGACGGTCAGAGACAGGGAGAGGGGGTCAGTGACGGTCAGAGACAGGGAGAGGTGGTCAGTGACGGTCAGGGGGAGAGGGTCAGTGACGGTCAGAGGGAGAGGGGTCAGTGACGGTCAGAGACAGGGAGAGGGGTCAGTGACGGTCAGGGGGAGAGGGGTCAGTGACGGTTGGGGGGAGAGGGGTCAGTGACGGTCAGGGGGAGAGGGGTCAGTGACGGTCAGGGGGGAGAGGGGTCAGTGACGGTCAGAGACAGGGAGAGGGGTCAGTGACAGTCAGGGGAAGAGGGGTCAGTGACGGACAAGGGGAGAGGGGTCAGTGACGGTCAGGGGGAGAGGGGTCAGTGACGGTTGGGGGGAGAGGGGTCAGTGACGGTCAGAGACAGGGAGAGGGGTCAGTGACGGTCAGGGGGAGAGGGGTCAGTGACGGACAAGGGGAGAGGGGTCAGTGACGGTCAGAGGGAGAGGGGTCAGTGACGGTCAGAGACAGGGAGAGGGGTCAGTGACGGTCAGGGGGAGAGGGGTCAGTGATGGTCAGGGGGAGAGGGGTCAGTGACGGTTGGGGGGAGAGGGGTCAGTGACGGTCAGAGACAGGGAGAGGGGTCAGTGACGGTCAGAGGGAGAGGGGTCAGTGACGGTTGGGGGGAGAGGGTCAGTGACGGTCAGAGGGAGAGGGGTCAGTGACGGTCAGAGACAGGGAGAGGGGTCAGTGACGGTCAGGGGGAGAGGGGTCAGTGACGGTTGGGGGGAGAGGGGTCAGTGACGGTCAGGGGGAGAGGGGTCAGTGACGGTCAGGGGGGAGAGGGGTCAGTGACGGTCAGAGACAGGGAGAGGGGTCAGTGACAGTCAGGGGGAGAGGGGTCAGTGACGGACAAGGGGAGAGGGGTCAGTGACGGTCAGGGGGAGAGGGGTCAGTGACGGTTGGGGGGAGAGGGGTCAGTGACGGTCAGAGACAGGGAGAGGGGTCAGTGACGGTCAGGGGGAGAGGGGTCAGTGACGGACAAGGGGAGAGGGGTCAGTGACGGTCAGAGGGAGAGGGGTCAGTGACGGTCAGAGACAGGGAGAGGGGTCAGTGACGGTCAGGGGGAGAGGGGTCAGTGATGGTCAGGGGGAGAGGGGTCAGTGACGGTTGGGGGGAGAGGGGTCAGTGACGGTCAGAGACAGGGAGAGGGGTCAGTGACGGTCAGAGGGAGAGGGGTCAGTGACGGTTGGGGGGAGAGGGGTCAGTGACAGTCAGGGGGAGAGGGTTCAGTGACGGTCAGGGGGAGAGGGATCAGTGACGGTCAGAGGGAGAGGGATCAGTGACGGTCAGGGGGAGAGGGGTCAGTGACGGTCAGGGGGAGAGGGGTCAGTGACGGTCAGAGGGAGAGGGCTCAGTGACGGTCAGGGGGAGAGGGGTCAGTGACGGACAAGGGGAGAGGGGTCAGTGATGGTCAGGGGGAGAGGGGTCAGTGATGGTCAGGGGGAGAGCGGTCAGTGACGGTCAGGGGGAGAGGGGTCAGTGATGGTCAGGGGGAGAGGGGTCAGTGACGGTCAGGGGGAGAGGGGTCAGTGATGGTCAGGGGGAGAGGGGTCAGTGACGGTCAGAGGGAGAGGGGTCAGTGACGGTCAGAGACAGGGAGAGGGGGTCAGTGACGGTCAGGGGGAGAGGGGTCAGTGACGGTCAGGGGGAGAGGGGTCGGTGACGGTCGGAGGGAGAGGGGTCGGTGACGGTCAGAGGGAGAGGGGTCGGTGACGGTCAGCGGGAGAGGGGTCAGTGACGGTCAGGGGGAGAGGGGTCAGTGACGGTCAGAGACAGGGAGAGGGGTCAGTGACGGTCAGAGGGAGAGAGGTCAGTGACGGTCAGGGGGAGAGGGGTCGGTGACGGTCAGGGGGAGAGGGGTCGGTGACGGTCGGAGGGAGAGGGGTCAGTGACGGTCTGGGGGAGAGGGGGTCAGTGACGGTCAGAGGGAGAGGGGTCAGTGACGGTCAGAGACAGGGAGAGGGTCGGTGACGGTCAGAGGGAGAGGGGTCAGTGACGGTCAGAGGGAGAGGGGTCAGTGACGGTCTGGGGGAGAGGGGTCAGTGACGGTCAGAGACAGGGAGAGGGGTCAGTGACGGACAGGGGGAGAGGGGTCAGTGACGGTCAGGGGGAGAGGGGTCAGTGACAGTCTGGGGGAGAGGGGGTCAGTGACGGTCAGAGGGAGAGGGGTCGGTGACGGTCAGGGGGAGAGGGGTCAGTGACAGTCAGGGGGAGAGGGGTCAGTGACGGACAGGGGGAGAGGGGTCGGTGACGGTCAGGGGGAGAGGGGTCAGTGACGGTCAGAGGGAGAGGGGTCAGTGACGGTCAGAGGGAGAGGGGTCGGTGACGGTCAGAGGGAGAGGGGTCAGTGACGGTCAGGGGGAGAGGGGTCAGTGACAGTCTGGGGGAGAGGGGGTCAGTGACGGGTCAGGGGGAGAGGGGTCAGTGATGGTCAGAGGGAGAGGGGTCAGTGACGGTCTGGGGGAGAGGGGGTCAGTGACGGTCAGAGGGAGAGGGGTCAGTGACGGTCTGGGGGAGAGGGGTCAGTGACGGTCAGAGACAGGGAGAGGGGTCAGTGACGGTCAGGGGGAGAGGGGTCAGTGACGGTCAGAGACAGGGAGAGGGGGTCAGTGACGGTCAGGGGGAGAGGGGTCAGTGACGGTCAGAGGGAGAGGGGTCAGTGACGGTCAGAGGGAGAGGGGTCGGTGACGGTCAGAGGGAGAGGGGTCAGTGACGGTCAGGGGGAGAGGGGTCAGTGACAGTCTGGGGGAGAGGGGGTCAGTGACGGTCAGGGGGAGAGGGGTCAGTGATGGTCAGAGGGAGAGGGGTCAGTGACGGTCTGGGGGAGAGGGGGTCAGTGACGGTCAGAGGGAGAGGGGTCAGTGACGGTCTGGGGGAGAGGGGGTCAGTGACGGTCAGAGGGAGAGGGGTCGGTGACGGTCAGAGGGAGAGGGGTCAGTGACGGTCAGAGGGAGAGGGGTCAGTGACGGTCAGGGGGAGAGGGGTCGGTGACGGTCAGAGGGAGAGGGGTCAGTGACGGTCAGAGGGAGAGGGGTCGGTGACGGTCAGAGGGAGAGGGGTCAGTGACGGTCAGAGGGAGAGGGGTCAGTGACGGTCAGGGGGAGAGGGGTCAGTCACGGACAAGGGGAGAGGGGTCAGTGACGGTCAGAGACAGGGAGAGGGGGTCAGTGACGGTCAGGGGGAGAGGGGTCAGTGACGGTCAGAGGGAGAGGGGTCAGTGACGGTCAGGGGGAGAGGGTCGGTGACGGTCAGAGACAGGGAGAGGGGTCGGTGACGGTCAGAGGGAGAGGGGTCAGTGACGGTCAGGGGGAGAGGGGTCAGTGATGGTCAGGGAGAGGGGGTCAGTGACGGTCAGTGGGAGAGGGGTCAGTGACGGTCAGAGACAGGGAGAGGGGTCAGTGATGGTCAGGGAGAGGGGGTCAGTGACGGTCAGGGGAGAGGGATCAGTGACGGACGGGGGAGAGGGGTCGGTGACGGTCAGGGGGAGAGGGGTCGGTGACGGTCAGGGAGAGGGGTCAGTGATGGTCAGGGGGAGAGGGGTCAGTGACGGACGGGGGAGAGGGTCGGTGACGGTCAGGGGGAGAGGGGTCGGTGACGGACAAGGCGAGAGGGGTCAGTGACGGTCAGAGGGAGAGGGGGTCAGTGACGGTCAGAGGGAGAGGGGTCAGTGACGGACAAGGGGAGAGGGGTCAGTGACGGTCAGGGGGAGAGGGGTCAGTGACGGTCAGGGGGAGAGGGGTCAGTGACGGACAGGGGGAGAGGGGTCAGTGACGGTCAGAGACAGGGAGAGGGGGTCAGTGACGGTCAGAGACAGGGAGAGGTGGTCAGTGACGGTCAGGGGGAGAGGGTCAGTGACGGTCAGAGGGAGAGGGGTCAGTGACGGTCAGAGACAGGGAGAGGGGTCAGTGACGGTCAGGGGGAGAGGGGTCAGTGACGGTTGGGGGGAGAGGGGTCAGTGACGGTCAGGGGGAGAGGGGTCAGTGACGGTCAGGGGGGAGAGGGGTCAGTGACGGTCAGAGACAGGGAGAGGGGTCAGTGACAGTCAGGGGAAGAGGGGTCAGTGACGGACAAGGGGAGAGGGGTCAGTGACGGTCAGGGGGAGAGGGGTCAGTGACGGTTGGGGGGAGAGGGGTCAGTGACGGTCAGAGACAGGGAGAGGGGTCAGTGACGGTCAGGGGGAGAGGGGTCAGTGACGGACAAGGGGAGAGGGGTCAGTGACGGTCAGAGGGAGAGGGGTCAGTGACGGTCAGAGACAGGGAGAGGGGTCAGTGACGGTCAGGGGGAGAGGGGTCAGTGATGGTCAGGGGGAGAGGGGTCAGTGACGGTTGGGGGGAGAGGGGTCAGTGACGGTCAGAGACAGGGAGAGGGGTCAGTGACGGTCAGAGGGAGAGGGGTCAGTGACGGTTGGGGGGAGAGGGTCAGTGACGGTCAGAGGGAGAGGGGTCAGTGACGGTCAGAGACAGGGAGAGGGGTCAGTGACGGTCAGGGGGAGAGGGGTCAGTGACGGTTGGGGGGAGAGGGGTCAGTGACGGTCAGGGGGAGAGGGGTCAGTGACGGTCAGGGGGGAGAGGGGTCAGTGACGGTCAGAGACAGGGAGAGGGGTCAGTGACAGTCAGGGGGAGAGGGGTCAGTGACGGACAAGGGGAGAGGGGTCAGTGACGGTCAGGGGGAGAGGGGTCAGTGACGGTTGGGGGGAGAGGGGTCAGTGACGGTCAGAGACAGGGAGAGGGGTCAGTGACGGTCAGGGGGAGAGGGGTCAGTGACGGACAAGGGGAGAGGGGTCAGTGACGGTCAGAGGGAGAGGGGTCAGTGACGGTCAGAGACAGGGAGAGGGGTCAGTGACGGTCAGGGGGAGAGGGGTCAGTGATGGTCAGGGGGAGAGGGGTCAGTGACGGTTGGGGGGAGAGGGGTCAGTGACGGTCAGAGACAGGGAGAGGGGTCAGTGACGGTCAGAGGGAGAGGGGTCAGTGACGGTTGGGGGGAGAGGGGTCAGTGACAGTCAGGGGGAGAGGGTTCAGTGACGGTCAGGGGGAGAGGGATCAGTGACGGTCAGAGGGAGAGGGATCAGTGACGGTCAGGGGGAGAGGGGTCAGTGACGGTCAGGGGGAGAGGGGTCAGTGACGGTCAGAGGGAGAGGGATCAGTGACGGTCAGGGGGAGAGGGGTCAGTGACGGACAAGGGGAGAGGGGTCAGTGATGGTCAGGGGGAGAGGGGTCAGTGATGGTCAGGGGGAGAGCGGTCAGTGACGGTCAGGGGGAGAGGGGTCAGTGATGGTCAGAGACAGGGAGAGGGGTCAGTGACGGTCAGGGGGAGAGGGGTCAGTGACGGTCTGGGGGAGAGGGGGTCAGTGACGGTCAGAGGGAGAGGGGTCAGTGACGGTCTGGGGGAGAGGGGTCAGTGACGGTCAGAGACAGGGAGAGGGGTCAGTGACGGTCAGGGGGAGAGGGGTCAGTGACGGTCAGAGACAGGGAGAGGGGGTCAGTGACGGTCAGGGGGAGAGGGGTCAGTGACGGTCAGAGGGAGAGGGGTCAGTGACGGTCAGAGGGAGAGGGGTCGGTGACGGTCAGAGGGAGAGGGGTCAGTGACGGTCAGGGGGAGAGGGGTCAGTGACAGTCTGGGGGAGAGGGGGTCAGTGACGGTCAGGGGGAGAGGGGTCAGTGATGGTCAGAGGGAGAGGGGTCAGTGACGGTCTGGGGGAGAGGGGGTCAGTGACGGTCAGAGGGAGAGGGGTCAGTGACGGTCTGGGGGAGAGGGGGTCAGTGACGGTCAGAGGGAGAGGGGTCGGTGACGGTCAGAGGGAGAGGGGTCAGTGACGGTCAGAGGGAGAGGGGTCAGTGACGGTCAGGGGGAGAGGGGTCGGTGACGGTCAGAGGGAGAGGGGTCAGTGACGGTCAGAGGGAGAGGGGTCGGTGACGGTCAGAGGGAGAGGGGTCAGTGACGGTCAGAGGGAGAGGGGTCAGTGACGGTCAGGGGGAGAGGGGTCAGTCACGGACAAGGGGAGAGGGGTCAGTGACGGTCAGAGACAGGGAGAGGGGGTCAGTGACGGTCAGGGGGAGAGGGGTCAGTGACGGTCAGAGGGAGAGGGGTCAGTGACGGTCAGGGGGAGAGGGTCGGTGACGGTCAGAGACAGGGAGAGGGGTCGGTGACGGTCAGAGGGAGAGGGGTCAGTGACGGTCAGGGGGAGAGGGGTCAGTGATGGTCAGGGAGAGGGGGTCAGTGACGGTCAGTGGGAGAGGGGTCAGTGACGGTCAGAGACAGGGAGAGGGGTCAGTGATGGTCAGGGAGAGGGGGTCAGTGACGGTCAGGGGAGAGGGATCAGTGACGGACGGGGGAGAGGGGTCGGTGACGGTCAGGGGGAGAGGGGTCGGTGACGGTCAGGGAGAGGGGTCAGTGATGGTCAGGGGGAGAGGGGTCAGTGACGGACGGGGGAGAGGGTCGGTGACGGTCAGGGGGAGAGGGGTCGGTGACGGACAAGGCGAGAGGGGTCAGTGACGGTCAGGGGGAGAGGGGTCAGTGACAGTCTGGGGGAGAGGGGGTCAGTGACGGTCAGGGGGAGAGGGGTCAGTGATGGTCAGAGGGAGAGGGGTCAGTGACGGTCTGGGGGAGAGGGGGTCAGTGACGGTCAGAGGGAGAGGGGTCAGTGACGGTCTGGGGGAGAGGGGTCAGTGACGGTCAGAGACAGGGAGAGGGGTCAGTGACGGTCAGGGGGAGAGGGGTCAGTGACGGTCAGAGACAGGGAGAGGGGGTCAGTGACGGTCAGGGGGAGAGGGGTCAGTGACGGTCAGAGGGAGAGGGGTCAGTGACGGTCAGAGGGAGAGGGGTCGGTGACGGTCAGAGGGAGAGGGGTCAGTGACGGTCAGGGGGAGAGGGGTCAGTGACAGTCTGGGGGAGAGGGGGTCAGTGACGGTCAGGGGGAGAGGGGTCAGTGATGGTCAGAGGGAGAGGGGTCAGTGACGGTCTGGGGGAGAGGGGGTCAGTGACGGTCAGAGGGAGAGGGGTCAGTGACGGTCTGGGGGAGAGGGGGTCAGTGACGGTCAGAGGGAGAGGGGTCGGTGACGGTCAGAGGGAGAGGGGTCAGTGACGGTCAGAGGGAGAGGGGTCAGTGACGGTCAGGGGGAGAGGGGTCGGTGACGGTCAGAGGGAGAGGGGTCAGTGACGGTCAGAGGGAGAGGGGTCGGTGACGGTCAGAGGGAGAGGGGTCAGTGACGGTCAGAGGGAGAGGGGTCAGTGACGGTCAGGGGGAGAGGGGTCAGTCACGGACAAGGGGAGAGGGGTCAGTGACGGTCAGAGACAGGGAGAGGGGGTCAGTGACGGTCAGGGGGAGAGGGGTCAGTGACGGTCAGAGGGAGAGGGGTCAGTGACGGTCAGGGGGAGAGGGTCGGTGACGGTCAGAGACAGGGAGAGGGGTCGGTGACGGTCAGAGGGAGAGGGGTCAGTGACGGTCAGGGGGAGAGGGGTCAGTGATGGTCAGGGAGAGGGGGTCAGTGACGGTCAGTGGGAGAGGGGTCAGTGACGGTCAGAGACAGGGAGAGGGGTCAGTGATGGTCAGGGAGAGGGGGTCAGTGACGGTCAGGGGAGAGGGATCAGTGACGGACGGGGGAGAGGGGTCGGTGACGGTCAGGGGGAGAGGGGTCGGTGACGGTCAGGGAGAGGGGTCAGTGATGGTCAGGGGGAGAGGGGTCAGTGACGGACGGGGGAGAGGGTCGGTGACGGTCAGGGGGAGAGGGGTCGGTGACGGACAAGGCGAGAGGGGTCAGTGACGGTCAGAGGGAGAGGGGGTCAGTGACGGTCAGAGGGAGAGGGGTCAGTGACGGACAAGGGGAGAGGGGTCAGTGACGGTCAGGGGGAGAGGGGTCAGTGACGGTCAGGGGGAGAGGGGTCAGTGACGGACAGGGGGAGAGGGGTCAGTGACGGTCAGAGACAGGGAGAGGGGGTCAGTGACGGTCAGAGACAGGGAGAGGTGGTCAGTGACGGTCAGGGGGAGAGGGTCAGTGACGGTCAGAGGGAGAGGGGTCAGTGACGGTCAGAGACAGGGAGAGGGGTCAGTGACGGTCAGGGGGAGAGGGGTCAGTGACGGTTGGGGGGAGAGGGGTCAGTGACGGTCAGGGGGAGAGGGGTCAGTGACGGTCAGGGGGGAGAGGGGTCAGTGACGGTCAGAGACAGGGAGAGGGGTCAGTGACAGTCAGGGGAAGAGGGGTCAGTGACGGACAAGGGGAGAGGGGTCAGTGACGGTCAGGGGGAGAGGGGTCAGTGACGGTTGGGGGGAGAGGGGTCAGTGACGGTCAGAGACAGGGAGAGGGGTCAGTGACGGTCAGGGGGAGAGGGGTCAGTGACGGACAAGGGGAGAGGGGTCAGTGACGGTCAGAGGGAGAGGGGTCAGTGACGGTCAGAGACAGGGAGAGGGGTCAGTGACGGTCAGGGGGAGAGGGGTCAGTGATGGTCAGGGGGAGAGGGGTCAGTGACGGTTGGGGGGAGAGGGGTCAGTGACGGTCAGAGACAGGGAGAGGGGTCAGTGACGGTCAGAGGGAGAGGGGTCAGTGACGGTTGGGGGGAGAGGGTCAGTGACGGTCAGAGGGAGAGGGGTCAGTGACGGTCAGAGACAGGGAGAGGGGTCAGTGACGGTCAGGGGGAGAGGGGTCAGTGACGGTTGGGGGGAGAGGGGTCAGTGACGGTCAGGGGGAGAGGGGTCAGTGACGGTCAGGGGGGAGAGGGGTCAGTGACGGTCAGAGACAGGGAGAGGGGTCAGTGACAGTCAGGGGGAGAGGGGTCAGTGACGGACAAGGGGAGAGGGGTCAGTGACGGTCAGGGGGAGAGGGGTCAGTGACGGTTGGGGGGAGAGGGGTCAGTGACGGTCAGAGACAGGGAGAGGGGTCAGTGACGGTCAGGGGGAGAGGGGTCAGTGACGGACAAGGGGAGAGGGGTCAGTGACGGTCAGAGGGAGAGGGGTCAGTGACGGTCAGAGACAGGGAGAGGGGTCAGTGACGGTCAGGGGGAGAGGGGTCAGTGATGGTCAGGGGGAGAGGGGTCAGTGACGGTTGGGGGGAGAGGGGTCAGTGACGGTCAGAGACAGGGAGAGGGGTCAGTGACGGTCAGAGGGAGAGGGGTCAGTGACGGTTGGGGGGAGAGGGGTCAGTGACAGTCAGGGGGAGAGGGTTCAGTGACGGTCAGGGGGAGAGGGATCAGTGACGGTCAGAGGGAGAGGGATCAGTGACGGTCAGGGGGAGAGGGGTCAGTGACGGTCAGGGGGAGAGGGGTCAGTGACGGTCAGAGGGAGAGGGATCAGTGACGGTCAGGGGGAGAGGGGTCAGTGACGGACAAGGGGAGAGGGGTCAGTGATGGTCAGGGGGAGAGGGGTCAGTGATGGTCAGGGGGAGAGCGGTCAGTGACGGTCAGGGGGAGAGGGGTCAGTGATGGTCAGGGGGAGAGGGGTCAGTGACGGTCAGGGGGAGAGGGGTCAGTGATGGTCAGGGGGAGAGGGGTCAGTGACGGTTGGGGGGAGAGGGGTCAGTGACGGTCAGAGGGAGAGGGGTCAGTGACGGTTGGGGGGAGAGGGGTCAGTGACAGTCAGGGGGAGAGGGTTCAGTGACGGTCAGGGGGAGAGGGGTCAGTGACGGTCAGAGGGAGAGGGATCAGTGACGGTCAGGGGGAGAGGGGTCAGTGACGGTCAGGGGGAGAGGGGTCAGTGACGGTCAGAGGGAGAGGGATCAGTGACGGTCTGGGGGAGAGGGGGTCAGTGACGGACAAGGGGGGAGGGGTCAGTGACAGTCAGAGGGAGAGGGGTCAGTGACGGTCAGGGGGAGAGGGGTCAGTGACGGTCAGAGACAGGGAGAGGGGGTCAGTGACGGTCAGGGGGAGAGGGGTCTGTGACTGTCAGGGGGAGAGGGGTCGGTGACGGTCGGAGGGAGAGGGGTCGGTGACGGTCAGAGGGAGAGGGGTCGGTGACGGTCAGAGGGAGAGGGGTCAGTGACGGTCAGGGGGAGAGGGGTCAGTGACGGTCAGAGACAGGGAGAGGGGTCAGTGACGGTCAGAGGGAGAGAGGTCAGTGACGGTCAGGGGGAGAGGGGTCGGTGACGGTCAGGGGGAGAGGGGTCGGTGACGGTCGGAGGGAGAGGGGTCAGTGACGGTCTGGGGGAGAGGGGGTCAGTGACGGTCAGAGGGAGAGGGGTCAGTGACGGTCAGAGACAGGGAGAGGGTCGGTGACGGTCAGAGGGAGAGGGGTCAGTGACGGTCAGAGGGAGAGGGGTCAGTGACGGTCTGGGGGAGAGGGGTCAGTGACGGTCAGAGACAGGGAGAGGGGTCAGTGACGGACAGGGGGAGAGGGGTCAGTGACGGTCAGGGGGAGAGGGGGTCAGTGACGGTCAGGGGGAGAGGGGTCAGTGACGGTCAGAGACAGGGAGAGGGGTCAGTGACGGTCAGGGGGAGAGGGGTCAGTGACGGTCAGAGACAGGGAGAGGGGGTCAGTGACGGTCAGGGGGAGAGGGGTCAGTGACGGTCAGAGGGAGAGGGGTCAGTGATGGTCAGGGAGAGAGCGGTCAGTGACGGTCAGGGGGAGAGGGGTCAGTGACGGTCAGGGAGAGAGCGGTCAGTGACGGTCAGGGGGAGAGGGGTCAGTGACGGACAGGGGGAGAGGGGTCAGTGACGGACAGGGGGAGAGGGGTCAGTGACGGTCAGGGAGAGAGCGGTCAGTGACGGTCAGGGGGAGAGGGGTCAGTGACAGTCAGGGGGAGAGGGGGTCAGTGACGGTCAGAGGGAGAGGGGTCAGTGACGGTCAGGAGGAGAGGGGTCAGTGACGGTCAGGGAGAGAGCGGTCAGTGACGGTCAGGGGGAGAGGGGTCAGTGACGGTCAGGGGGAGAGGGGTCAGTGATGGTCAGGGGGAGAGGGGTCAGTGATGGTCAGGGAGAGAGCGGTCAGTGACGGTCAGGGGGAGAGGGGTCAGTGATGGTCAGGGGGAGAGGGGTCAGTGATGGTCAGGGAGAGAGCGGTCAGTGACGGTCAGGGGGAGAGGGGTCAGTGACGGTCAGGGGGAGAGGGGTGAGTGACGGTTGGGGGGAGAGGGGTCAGTGACGGTCAGAGACAGGGAGAGGGGTCAGTGACGGTCAGGGGGAGAGGGGTCAGTGACGGTCAGGGGGAGAGGGGTCAGTGACGGTCAGGGGGAGAGGGGTCAGTGACGGTCAGAGCAGTGACGGTAGAGGGGTCAGTGACAGGGGTAGGGGAGAGGGGTCAGTGACGGTCAGGGGAGAGGGGTCAGTGACGGTCAGAGGGAGAGGGGTCAGTGACGGTCAGGGAGAGGGGTCAGTGACGGTCAGGGGGAGAGGGGTCAGTGACGGTCAGGGGAGAGGGGTCGTGACGGTCGAGGGAGAGGGGTCGGTGACGGTCAGAGGGAGAGGGGTCAGTGACGGTCAGGGGGAGAGGGGTCAGTGACGGTCAGGGGGAGAGGGGTCAGTGACGGTCAGGGGGAGAGGGGTCAGTGACGGTCAGAGGGAGAGGGGTCAGTGACGGTCAGGGGGAGAGGGGTCAGTGACGGTCAGAGGGAGAGGGGTCAGTGACGGTCTGGGGGAGAGGGGGTCAGTGACGGTCAGGGGGAGAGGGGTCAGTGACGGTCAGAGACAGGGAGAGGGTCGGTGACGGTCAGAGGGAGAGGGGTCAGTGACGGTCAGAGGGAGAGGGGTCAGTGACGGTCAGGGGGAGAGGGGTCAGTGACGGTCAGAGACAGGGAGAGGGGGTGACAGTGACGGTCAGAGGGAGAGGGGTCAGGTGACGGTCAGAGGGAGAGGGGTCAGGTGACGGTCAGAGGGAGAGGGGTCAGTGACGGTCAGGGGGAGAGGGGTCAGTGACGGTCAGGGGGAGAGGGGTCAGTGACGGTCAGAGACAGGGAGAGGGGGTCAGTGACGGTCAGGGGGAGAGGGGTCAGTGACGGTCAGAGGGAGAGGGGTCAGTGACGGTCAGGGGGAGAGGGGTCAGTGACGGTCAGAGACAGGGAGAGGGGTCGGACGGTGACGGTCAGAGGGAGAGGGGTCAGTGACGGTCAGGGGGAGAGGGGTCAGTGATGGTCAGGGAGAGGGGGTCAGTGACGGTCAGTGGGAGAGGGGTCAGTGACGGTCAGAGACAGGGAGAGGGGTCAGTGATGGTCAGGGGAGAGGGGGTCAGTGACGGTCAGGGGAGAGGGGTCAGTGACGGACGGGGGAGAGGGGTCGGTGACGGTCAGGGGGAGAGGGGTCGGTGACGGTCAGGGGAGAGGGGTCAGTGATGGTCAGGGGGAGAGGGGTCAGTGACGGACAGGGGGAGAGGGTCGGTGACGGTCAGGGGGGAGAGGGGTCGGTGACGGAGAGGGGTCAGGCGAGAGGGGTCAGTGACGGTCAGAGGGAGAGGGGGTCAGTGACGGTCAGAGGGAGAGGGGTCAGTGACGGTGCAAGGGAGAGAGGGGTCAGTGACGGTCAGGGGGAGAGGGGTCAGTGACGGTCAGGGGGGAGAGGGGTCAGTGACGGACAGGGGGAGAGGGGTCAGTGACGGTCAGAGACAGGGAGAGGGGGTCAGTGACGGTCAGAGACAGGGAGAGGTGGTCAGTGACGGTCAGGGGGAGAGGGTCAGTGACGGTCAGAGGGAGAGGGGTCAGTGACGGTCAGAGACAGGGAGAGGGGTCAGTGACGGTCAGGGGGAGAGGGGTCAGTGACGGTTGGGGGGAGAGGGGTCAGTGACGGTCAGGGGGAGAGGGGTCAGTGACGGTCAGGGGGGAGAGGGGTCAGTGACGGTCAGAGACAGGGAGAGGGGTCAGTGACAGTCAGGGGAAGAGGGGTCAGTGACGGACAAGGGGAGAGGGGTCAGTGACGGTCAGGGGGAGAGGGGTCAGTGACGGTTGGGGGGAGAGGGGTCAGTGACGGTCAGAGACAGGGAGAGGGGTCAGTGACGGTCAGGGGGAGAGGGGTCAGTGACGGACAAGGGGAGAGGGGTCAGTGACGGTCAGAGGGAGAGGGGTCAGTGACGGTCAGAGACAGGGAGAGGGGTCAGTGACGGTCAGGGGGAGAGGGGTCAGTGATGGTCAGGGGGAGAGGGGTCAGTGACGGTTGGGGGGAGAGGGGTCAGTGACGGTCAGAGACAGGGAGAGGGGTCAGTGACGGTCAGAGGGAGAGGGGTCAGTGACGGTTGGGGGGAGAGGGTCAGTGACGGTCAGAGGGAGAGGGGTCAGTGACGGTCAGAGACAGGGAGAGGGGTCAGTGACGGTCAGGGGGAGAGGGGTCAGTGACGGTTGGGGGGAGAGGGGTCAGTGACGGTCAGGGGGAGAGGGGTCAGTGACGGTCAGGGGGGAGAGGGGTCAGTGACGGTCAGAGACAGGGAGAGGGGTCAGTGACAGTCAGGGGGAGAGGGGTCAGTGACGGACAAGGGGAGAGGGGTCAGTGACGGTCAGGGGGAGAGGGGTCAGTGACGGTTGGGGGGAGAGGGGTCAGTGACGGTCAGAGACAGGGAGAGGGGTCAGTGACGGTCAGGGGGAGAGGGGTCAGTGACGGACAAGGGGAGAGGGGTCAGTGACGGTCAGAGGGAGAGGGGTCAGTGACGGTCAGAGACAGGGAGAGGGGTCAGTGACGGTCAGGGGGAGAGGGGTCAGTGATGGTCAGGGGGAGAGGGGTCAGTGACGGTTGGGGGGAGAGGGGTCAGTGACGGTCAGAGACAGGGAGAGGGGTCAGTGACGGTCAGAGGGAGAGGGGTCAGTGACGGTTGGGGGGAGAGGGGTCAGTGACAGTCAGGGGGAGAGGGTTCAGTGACGGTCAGGGGGAGAGGGATCAGTGACGGTCAGAGGGAGAGGGATCAGTGACGGTCAGGGGGAGAGGGGTCAGTGACGGTCAGGGGGAGAGGGGTCAGTGACGGTCAGAGGGAGAGGGATCAGTGACGGTCAGGGGGAGAGGGGTCAGTGACGGACAAGGGGAGAGGGGTCAGTGATGGTCAGGGGGAGAGGGGTCAGTGATGGTCAGGGGGAGAGCGGTCAGTGACGGTCAGGGGGAGAGGGGTCAGTGATGGTCAGGGGGAGAGGGGTCAGTGACGGTCAGGGGGAGAGGGGTCAGTGATGGTCAGGGGGAGAGGGGTCAGTGACGGTTGGGGGGAGAGGGGTCAGTGACGGTCAGAGGGAGAGGGGTCAGTGACGGTTGGGGGGAGAGGGGTCAGTGACAGTCAGGGGGAGAGGGTTCAGTGACGGTCAGGGGGAGAGGGGTCAGTGACGGTCAGAGGGAGAGGGATCAGTGACGGTCAGGGGGAGAGGGGTCAGTGACGGTCAGGGGGAGAGGGGTCAGTGACGGTCAGAGGGAGAGGGATCAGTGACGGTCTGGGGGAGAGGGGGTCAGTGACGGACAAGGGGGGAGGGGTCAGTGACAGTCAGAGGGAGAGGGGTCAGTGACGGTCAGGGGGAGAGGGTCAGTGACGGTCAGGGGGAGAGGGGTCAGTGACGGACAAGGGGAGAGGGGTCAGTGACAGTCAGAGACAGGGAGAGGGGTCAGTGACGGTCAGAGGGAGAGGGGTCAGTGACGGTCAGGGGGAGAGGGGTCAGTGACGGTTGGGGGGAGAGGGGTCAGTGACGGTCACAGGGAGAGGGGTCAGTGACGGTCAGGGGGACAGGGGTCAGTGACGGTCAGAGGGAGAGCGGTCAGTGACAGTCAGGGGGAGAGGGGTCAGTGACGGTCAGGGGGAGAGGGGTCAGTGACAGTCAGAGACAGGGAGAGGGGTCAGTGATGGTCAGGGAGCGAGGGGTCAGTGACGATGAGGGGGAGAGAGGTCACTGATGGTCAGAGACAGGGAGGGGTTCAGTGACGATGAGGGGAAAGGGGGGACAGTGAGGAGGATAGAGGAGGAAGGAGAGGAACAAAAGGGGGGCGGCAATCAGAGGGGGTAAGGGAGTTAGAGAGAACAACAGTGAGGGTCAGGATGCTGGTGAGGATCCCAGGAGGGAAAGTGGGTGGAGGAGAAGGGGGAAGTGGTCCTTGAGGTTCCAAGAATAGGGGGAGAAGGAGGGAGATGGGCAGAAGGAGAGGAGCGATGAGAAGAGGGGAGTGGGGTAGCAGAGGGGTGATGGGTGTTCGAGGGAGGGTTGCAGAGATGGGGAGGAGGGACATAGAAGGCCAGAGGGATGGGGGACAATTAACAGGGATTTGGGAGGAGAGGGAGGGAGTTGGAGGGAGAGAAGTAGGTGGAAGAGGGGAGGGAGGGATGAGGAATGAGGGAGGGAGGGAGGGATGAGGAATGAGGGAGGGAGGGAGGGATGAGGGAGGAGGGAGAGAGGGAGGGATGAGGGAGGAGGGAGAGAGGGAGGGAGGGAGGGATGAGGGAGAGAGGGAGGGATGAGGGAGGGAGGGATGAGGGAGGGAGGGGAGAGGGAGGGAGGGAGGGAGGGAGGAGGGAGAGAAGGAGGGAGGGAGGGAGGGATGAGGGAGAGAGAGAGAGGGAGGGAGGGATGAGGGAGGGAGGGAGGGATGAAGGATGAGGGAGGGAGGGAGGGATGAAGGATGAGGGAGAGGGGGAGAGGGATGAGGGATGAGGGATGAGGGAGGGAGGGATGAGGGATGAGGGAGGGAGGGATGTGGGAGGGAGGGATGAGGGAGGGAGGGAGGGATGAGGGAGGGAGGGAGGGATGAGGGAGGGAGGGATGGATGAGGGAGGGAGGGAGGGATGAGGGATGAGGGAGGGAGGGAGGGATGAGGGATGAGGGAGAGAGGGGAGAGGGATGAGGGAGGGAGGGATGAGGGAGGGAGGGAGGGATGAGGGAGGGAGAGAGGGATGAAGGATGAGGGAGAGAGGGGAGAGGGATGAGGGAGGGAGGGATGAGGGATGAGGGAGGGAGGGATGAGGGAGGGAGGGATGAGGGATGAGGGATGAGGGAGGGAGGGATGAGGGAGGGAGGGATGAGGGATGAGAGAGGGAGGGAGGGATGAGGGATGAAGGAGGGAGGATGACGACTGCTGGACTCACGGTCTGCAGCTGCAGCAACAGGTCATTCTTCTCCTGGAGAAGGGACACGGACTTCTCCTCCAGCTCCTTCCTCCGCGCCTCCGACTTCTCCAGCGCCTCCTTCAGCCGCAGGAATTCCTCCTTCAGGGAAGCCATCTCCTTCTCGCTCTCGGCCGACTTCAGCAGGGGCTTGATCTTAAAGTACAGCTTCATCCAGGGCCAATTCTTCACCCCCATGAAGGCACGCACGTTCCACTGGATCACCAGCAGTGCATCCCTGTGGGGGTGGGGGGCACAGGGGGAGGGAGTCAGCAACAGGCAGAACAAACCTCTCTTCCCCACCTCCTTCCTCCCGTTCCCTCCCCGAGGTCCCTACCTGCGCTCCACGATCCGCTTGAACTCGATACGCATCAGCAGACCACGGGACTGGGCCTGGATACGGGTGATGATCCGAGCCAGACACTCATCACGCAGCTCCTCCAGGTGACCCAGCAGCCCGGCCTTGAAGAAAACCTATGGTGGGAAGGGTTGGGGGTGGGGGAGTAACATCCGCGGGGAATTAGAGCAAGGTCCCTTGCCACCCTTCCCCACAAACTCACTCCCCTTCAGCCCACACTGTCTCCTTGTGACACTCCTCCACATTTCCATGACCCCCTCCCTCCTCTGCACCACTCCCCCCTCTCCGTGTGACCCTCCTCTCCTTCCCCATCTCCGTGACCCCGCTTCCCTCCTTTACACCCCTCTCCAACTCATTAGCCCCTTCCTCCCCGTCTCTGTGACCCCTTCCCTCCTCATCTCCTTGTGACACCCCCTCCCTCCCACACACCCCTCCCCATCTTATTACCCCTCCCTCCCCTACACCACAGCCTGTCTCCGTGACCCCCTCCCTCACTCACAACCCTCCTTAACACTGTGACCCCCTCCCTCCCTGTGTTATTACCCCGTACCTCCCCATGTCGTTACCCCCTCCCTCCTCATCTCATTACCCCTTCCCCCTACACCCTTCTCCATCTTGTTAACCCTCCCTCCCCTACATCCCTCCCTATCTGTAACCCCCCCAACTCCGTGCCCCCCTCCCTGTCTCCATGCCCCATCTCCACCTCCCACCTCCGTTCCCCATCTGCATGTCCCCCCCCCTCCATGACCCCCCCTTCCCCGTCTCCATGTCCCCCCCCCTACCTTGGTGTGCCCAAACTTGTACTGGTTGTGGTCGATGTCCAAACCACCCAGCAATTTCTCGGCACCCTTCTTGCTGTCGATGAACTGTCCCTCCGGGATGGCGGCTGGATTCAGGATCCGGTACCTGGGAGCGGGAGAGACTGGCTGAGCCACCGACCCATAGAGGAATCGCATTCCCAGCCACAGACTGATCCGGGGACCGGACTGTGGACTTCGGGGAGGAAGGATGGAGGATCACAAACCCACGTCATCGTTGGGGTCTCAACAGCAGAAAGGTGAGCAGTCCCTGGCCACCACCCATCGCTGAGGACCCTCACCGCCCAGGACATGCCCCCTTCTCATTACCGTCGTCGTGGAGAAGGAACAAGAGTCTGAGGACCCACACTCAATCCCTCGGGAACAGCTTCTCCCCCTCCGTCATCGGATTTCTGAACTGTTCATGAACCCATGAACCCTTCCTTGCTATTCCTCTTTTGAAATATTTTTTATAACTTACGGTAACACACACAAGAATTGCTGGTGAACGCAGCAGGCCAGGCAGCAACTATAGGAAGAGGTACAGTCGATGTTTCAGGCCGAGACTGTACCTCTTGCTATAGATGCTGCCTGGCCTGCTGTGCTCACCAGCATTTTTTGTGTGTGTTGCTTGAATTTCCAGCATCAGCAGAATTCCTTGTGTTTGTGGTTATAACTTATGGTCTTTTTTTAATGTCTTTAACCGTACTGCTGCCACCAAAAACACCACAAATTTCACATGTCTGAGATACCTCCGTTCAGAACGCTATTTGCTTGCGTTTATTGTCTACATGACTTTTTTCCCTTTCCGCACATTTGTTGATCTTTTTTTAATGGGATCTTTGGGGTTTCTTTGTTTTGTGGCTGCCTGTAAGGAGATGAATCTCAGGGCTGTATAATGTATACGTACTTTGATATTAACTGTACTTTGTATGTTCATAAACCGGATCCTGATGCATATTTTTATTTATTTCAAGAACCAACGTGGAACAGGCCTCTCTGGCCCTGTGAGCCGTGCCACCAGGACCATTTACAATGAACCATTAACCCACAACCAGAGGTCGTGGGTTAAGGGTGAAAGGTGAAAAGTTTAAAGGGGAACATGAGGGGGAAACTGGCGTTGGAACGTGGGACGAAACCAGCTCACCCAAAGGAAACCCGCTCAATTCACGGGAAGGAAACACGATGCCCCGAGCTGTAAGAGCGTCGCGCCAAACACTGCGTTGCCGTGGCACCCGAAACATCCCCGAAGCTCAGGCGAAGAGCCAGGTCACCAGTGCTCTCTGCTCACTGGGAAGGTCGTCCGGAGGGCTATGACCTCCTGGGAGATCAAAATTGGTTTGTTACTGTCACACGTGCTGAGGTGAACTGGAAAATGCTGCGCGTCATCCAGACGCATCGTTCCAAAGGAGGCACATCAAGGTAGTACAGGGGAAAGCACTAGCAGAATAAAGTGTTACAGCATGCAGCGCAGGCAGGCGACACAGTACAAGACCACAATGAGGCAGAGCGTAAAGTGGAGAGCCTATCTTACTGTACCAGGGAATCGGACAGTGGCCGGGTGCCGGGGACTGGAGGCAGGGGTCGAGCCGGTGCGACTCACTGTTCCGCAACGTTTACTCTGCTCTCCGTGGCACTGAGGCCGAGGCTTCGGGCTTCCATGTCTGCGAGCTTTGCAACAATTTGCTCCACTGTGTGACGAACTGAGGCCGAGGCTTTGGGCCTGCTCCGGGCTTCTGTGTCTAAGGAATCAAGTTTGTTCTAAATGCTGCTGCTTGTTTTTATTGGTTGCACGATTTATGCCTTTTTTCTCGCTCTCTGTGCGTTTCGTGTTTATTGGTCTCTTTTCAATGGGCTCTTTCGGGTCTCGTGTTCTGTGGCTGCCTGTAAGGAGACGAGTCTCAGGCTTGTATAATTTCTGCTTCAGTCTTCACTGTGGAAATCACTATTAGTGTGCCTGATGTTGAAGTGCGTGATGGAAGAGAAGTGGGTGTAGTTACTATTACAAGGGAGAAGGTGCTCAAAAATCTGAAAGACCTAAGGGTGCACATGTCACCTGGACCAAAGGAATTGCACCCTAGGGTTCTGAAAGAGGTACCATTAGAGATTGTGGTGGCACTAGAAATGATCTTTCAAAAATCATTGGACTCTGGCATGGTGTCAGATGACTGGAAAATTGCAAATGTCATTTCAGTCTTTAAGAAAGGAGGAAGGCAGAAGAAAGGATATTATAGACCAGTTAGCCTGACCTCAGTGGTTGGGAAGATGTTGGAGTCAATTGTTAAGGATGAGGTGATGGAGTACTTGGTGACACAGGACAACATAGGACAACGTCAGCAAAGTTTCCCCACGGGAAAATCTTGCTCAATGAACCTGTAGGAATTCTTTGAGGAGATTACAAGTAGGATAGATAAAGGGGATGTAGTGGATGTTGTATATTTAGACTTTCAGAAGGCCTTTGACAAGGTGCCACACATGAGGCTGCTTACCAAGTTAAAAGCCCATGGTATTACAGGAAATTTACTAACATGGTTAGAGCATTGGCTAATTGGTTGGAGGTAGCGAGTGGGAATAAAAAGACCCTTTTCTGATTGGCTGCCAGTAACTAGTGGTGTTCCGCAGGGGTTGGTATTAGGACCACTTCTTTTTATGCTGTATATAAATGTTCTAGATGATGGGTTAAATGGCTTTGTTGCCAAGTTTGCAGATGATACAAAGATTAGTGGAGGGGCAGGTAGTGTTGAGGGAACAGGTAGGATGCAGAAGGACTTAGACAGATTAAGAGAATGGGCAAGAAAGTGGCAAATGAAATATAACATTGCAAAATGCACGGTCATGCACTTTGGTAGTTGAAATAAATGTGCGGACAATTTTCTAAATGGGGAGAAAATCCAGGAATCTGGGACGCAGAAGGACTCGGGAGTCCTTGTGCAGAACACCCTGAAGGTTAACTTGCAGGTTGAGTCGGTGGTGAGGAAGGCAAATGCCATGTTAGAGTTCATTTCAAGAGGTCTGGAATACAAGAGCAGGGATGTGATGCTGAGGCTTTATAAGGCACTGGTGAGGCCTCACCTTGAGTATTGTGAACAGTTTTGGGCTCCTCATCTTAGAAAAGATGTGCTGGCATTGGAGAGGGTCCAGAGGAGGTTCACAAGGATGATTCCAGGAATAAAAGGGTCATCATATGAGGAACGTTTGCTGGCTCTGGGTCTGTACTCGCTGGAATTCAGAAGGATGGGGGGGGGGAATCTCATTGGAACCTTTCGAATGTTGAAAGGCTGAGACAGAGTAGATGTAGAAAGGATGTTTCCCAATGGTGGGGCACAGCCTCAGGATGGGCGGCGGGGGGGGGGGGTTCCATTTAAAACAGAGATTCAGAGAAATCTCTTTAGCCAGAGGGTAGTGAATTTCTGTTTAAGGATTTCACTTTTATGTTACTGCTAAGGTGAATAAAAATGGCTTCTCTGTACTGTTAACTGCTGAGGCAGTGGTTCTCCATAGCAGCATGTTTGGGTTATAATTAGTGATAACAGGACTTGTATTCATTTGTTAACCAATTGGGATAGATGTTATTCTCTCTGTCTGCATGAAAGCTGTTAGTTTGCGTGGGCTTTGGGAGAAGGCGCGAAGAGGATGAAGAGAGAAGACGTGGCTTGAGGAGACGGTTGCCGGACCCGCTGGGCCTGGGCTTGGAGCGGAGCCCAGGGGTCAACGACGAGCGAAGAAGGATCAGCGAAAGGGAGTCCGTGAGCTCCAACGTTTGTGCACTGGACATGTTTATGAGATTATTGGCGCCTTTTATTTGTTTTCCTTTTCTTTTGTTTCTCTACTAACCCCGTGCTTAAATATAAAATCTTAATCATTTAACCGTACGTTGTGGACTGAATGTTAGTTCGGGGTACTGATGTTACCTAGGGGACACAACATGCAGCATCCACCCAAACAAGAGTGCTAAAGTTTGGCCGGGTAGGGGCCGCCACCCCCGAGATCATGCCACTAGGCGAAGCGAGTCTGACATGTGGAACGTGTCACCACAGGCAGATGTGGAGGCCCGGTCGTTGGGTGTATTTAAGGCAGAGATTGACAGGTTCTTGATTGGACACGGCATCAAAGATTACAGGGAGAAGGCTGGGGAGTGGGGCTGAGGAGCAGAAAAAAGGATCAGCCAAGATTGAATGGCAGAGCAGACTTGATGGGCCATATGGCCTAATTCTGCATCTACGGCCTATGGTCTTATGGTTATGCATTCTTTGATAATAAACGAACTCTGAACTTTATAGCAGTGGGATGAAAGCTGTTCTTGAGCCTGGTGGTACGTGCTTTTGTGTCTTCTGCTGGATGGGAGGGGGGAGAAGAGGCAATGTCCGTGGTGGGTGGGGTCTCTGATTACCTTGGCTACTTTACCAAGATGGTGAGAATTGTAGACAGAGCCCAAGGAGGAGGCTACTTTTCCTGATGTGCTGAGCTGTGTCCACAACTCTCCGCAGTTTCTTGTGGTCACGAGCACAGGAGATGCCGTACCGAGCCAAGATGCAGAAAGGCAGGAAGCTTCCTGCAGTGCAACAATGAGAATCAGCAAGGGGAGGGTCAGTGGGGACATGCTGGATTCTGCTAGCCTCCTGTGGAAGCAGAGGCATCACTGAGCTTTCTACGCTATGACGTCAACCTGGTTGGAACCGGACAGACTAAGGGGAGGGATACCAAGGGACGAAGCCCTCAGCCTTTTGACCGCAGTATCATGGAGGCAGTGAGAGAGGAGAAGGGGGGGGGAGTTGCCTGGCATTACTCACCTCTGCCGGAAATCCCCGTATAGAATCCGGTTGGGGAATCCCTTCCGGCAAATACGGATTCCTTCCAGGACACCGTTACAACGGAGCTGGTGCATGACCAGGGGGTTCTCCATCACACCTGGGGAAAGAGATGAGAGAGGACAAGGGGAGAGGAGGGAGAGGGGAGAAGAGGGGGCGGAGGGAAAGAGAAAGAATGAGAGGGGGGGCAGTGAGAGAGAGAGACAGAGAAAGAAGAGAGGTGGGAAAGAGAAGAGGGAATATTAGCTCAGCATGTTCCACCGTGCCTCTCCCCACCCAGTGACGGTCCTGTGACCACTCTACCCTCTCCCTACCTGGTGCCTTCTGCTCGTTGGGAATAATGCAGCGGACGAAGTGTGGGTGGGTGGATCTCAGGTTGGCCATTAGCTTGTTCAAGTTCTCCTGGGGTGTGGGGTTGGGGGGGGGGAGACAGAGAGAGAGAGGAGACAGTGAGTGCTGGCAGGGAGGGGTCACGGAGACGTTCAAGGGCAGAAAGGGGTCAAAAACACACAGAGGAGCACAGAGGGAGGGCACCACATTGACGGGGAAGGGTCATGGAGACATGGACGGGTGCAGAGGAGGGACGATTTTACCTGACTCGCTGACTCACCCTGTGCAGTGCAGACACAGTTTGGAACGAAGATCCTTTTTTCTTGGTTGTTTTCTTCTCCGTTGCTAAAACAGATAAGGAAGCAGCCTTGGTCAGACACAGAGTGAAGCTCCCTCCACACCGTCCCATCACACACTCCCGGGGTCAGACACAGAGTGAAGCTCCCTCCACACCGTCCCATCACACACTCCCGGGGTCAGACACAGAGTGAATCTCCCTCCACACCGTCCCATCACACACTCCCGGGGTCAGACACAGAGTGAAACTCCCTCCACACCGTCACATCACACACTCCCGGGGTCAGACACATAGTGAATCTCCCTCCACACCGTCCCATCACACACTCCTGGGGTCAGACACAGAGTGAATCTCCCTCCACACCGTCCCATCACACACTCCCGGGGTCAGACACAGAGTGAAACTCCCTCCACACCGTCACATCACACACTCCCGGGGTCAGACACAGAGTGAATCTCCCTCCACACCGTCCCATCACACACTCCCGGGGTCAGACACAGAGTGAATCTCCCTCCACACCGTCCCATCACACACTCCCGGGGTCAGACACAGAGTGAATCTCCCTCCACACCGTCCCATCACACACCCCCGGGGTCAGACACAGAGTGAAGCTCCCTCCACACTGTCCCATCGCACACTCCCGGGGTCAGACACAGAGTGAAACTCCCTCCACACCGTCCCATCACACACTCCCGGGTTCAGACACAGAGTGAATCTCCCTCCACACCGTCCCATCACACACTCCCGGGGTCAGACACAGAGTGAAGCTCCCTCCACACTGTCCCATCACACACTCCCGGGATCGGACACAGAGTGAAGCTCCGTCCACACCGTCCCATCACACACTCCAGGGGTCAGACACAGAGTGAAGCTCCCTCCACACCGTCCCATCACACACTCCCGGGGTCACACACAGAGTGAAGCTCCCTTAACACCGTCCCATCACACACTCCCGGGGTCAGACACAGAGTGAAACTCCCTCCACACCGTCCCATCACACACTCCCGGGGTCAGACACAGAGTGAATCTCCCTCCACACCGTCCCATCACACACTCCTGGGGTCAGACACAGAGTGAAACTCCCTCCACACCGTCCCATCACACACTCCCGGGGTCAGACACAGAGTGAAACTCCCTCCACACCGTCACATCACACACTCCCGGGGTCACATACAGAGTGAGATCATACTGCACCAGGACCTCACCTGCATCAGAGCCAGCGTAGTTGGCGAAGAGATGGGCGAGGAGTTTTAAGGAGGACTTCTGGTAGAGGCCGACCACGGTCTCATTGAGTGGATCCTTGTTCTTCTGAAGCCAGCCCATGATGTTGTAGTCGACAGTACCGGCATAGTGGACCAGTGCGAAGTGAGCCTCTGGCTTGCCCTTCACCACCCGTGGCTTTTGGAAGTTGGCCGACTTGCCCAAGTGGTTGTCGTAGAGCTTGGCCTTGAAGGTCATGTCGCTGGCCTTTGGGAACATGCACTCCTCCTCCAGAATGGACATGATCCCCATTGGCTGTAGGCAGTGGAGGGGGAAGAGTGGAATTAGAATTGTAGGGATGGTCAGAGAGGGGGAGAGAAAGGGAGAGAGTGGGTGAACGAGTGAGTAAGAGAGGGGAGGAAAATGGGGACAAGGGGAAGAGGGAAATGGGGAAGTGGGATGAGGTTGGGGGAGAGAGGTAGGAGAAACGGGGTAGAGGTTGAGAGGGGGAGGGGTAGGAGAGAGGGGGAGGGGAGGTGAGTGGGAAGGGGAAGGGGAGGAGGGACAGTGTGGGGGAGGGGATAGAGGTTGGGGGGTGACGGGAAGATGGGGAGGGTGGTGGGTTGTTAAGGAGGGTTGGGGTGGGGGACAGTGTAGGAGGTAGAGGATGGGGAAGAGGTAAGGGGGAGAGGAGTTAGGGGTTAGGGGAGGGGGAAGAGGGGGGACTTGGGGAGGGGGAGAGAGAATGAGGGAGAGAAGGAGTGGAGGAGAGAGGTACAATTGAGTCACAGGAAGCAGTAGGCTCAGAGGTGGGAGGTCACACGTACAGGGTAGAGGTCAGAGCCTGGGATCAGAGGTTGGGGAGGTCAGAGGGTCAAGAGGTTGGTGTTGGAGGTGCAAGTGTCTGACCAGGGGTGTGGAGAATTCAGGGTTAGACAGTCGGACACTGGTCTCAGAATTTGAAGTGGAGGGGAGGTCAGGGGACTGGTTACCTCCCTACCTTCTCAATGAGGTCGATGCAGGCCTGCAGGTCCATGCCAAAGTCAATGAACTCCCACTCGATGCCCTCCTTCTTGTACTCCTCCTGCTCCAGCACGAACATGTGGTGGTTGAAGAACTGCTGCAACTTCTCGTTTGTGAAGTTGATGCAGAGCTGCTCGAAGGAGTTAAACTGTGGGGTGGGGGGATGGGAAAACAACAGGGTCAGTGAGGGTCCCTTCTACAACCTCCTCCCCTACGCGCTCTCCGGAGTGTGTGTGATGGGGTGGTGTGGAGAGAGCCTCACTCGAAGTCTGATTCCGCCCCCCGCCGCCCCCAGTATGTGAAAGGACAGTGCAGGGGGAGCAGTATACAGAATAAGGGTGATGATTTTGTAGCGCAGTTAGAGATTTACAGGTATGACACTCTGGGCATCACTGGCTAACAGATCAGAGTTTGGAGTTTAACATCCAAGGATACACATTGCATCAAAAGAACAGGTAGGTAGGCAGGAGGGGTGGGGTGGCTCTGTTGGCAAAAAAATTGCAATCAACTTTTTAGGAAGAGGGGCAAAGGATCAGAAGAAGTAAAAAGCTTGTTGGTAGAGTAAAGAAATTGCAAGTGTACAATGTGGAGGGAGATTCACTCTGTGTCTGACCCCAGGAGTGTGTGATGGGACGGTGTGGAAGGAGATTCACTGTGTCTGACCCCGGGAATGTGTGATGGGATGGTGTGGAGGGAGATTCACTCTGTGTCTGACCCCGGGAGTGTGTGATGGGACGGTGTGGAGGGAGATTCACTCTGTGTCTGACCCCGGGAATGTGTGATGGGACGGTGTGGAGGGAGTTTCACTCTGTGTCTGACCCCGGGAGTGTGTGATGGGACGGTGCGGAGGGAGATTCACTCTGTGTCTGACCCCGGGAGTGCGTGATGGGATGGTGTGGAGGGAGTTTCACTCTGTGTCTGACCCCGGGAGTGTGTGATGGGACGGTGTGGAGGGAGTTTCACTCTGTGTCTCACCCCAGGAGTGTGTGATGGGACGGTGTGGAGGGAGTTTCACTCTGTGTCTGACCCCGGGAGTGTGTGATGGGACGGTGTGGAGGGAGATTCACTCTGTGAGCTTCACTCTGTGCCTGACCCCGGGAGTGTGTGATGGGACAGTGTGGAGGGAGATTCACTCTGTGTCTGACCCCGGGAGTGTGTGATGGGACGGTGTGGAGGGAGATTCACTCTGTGTCTGACCCCAGGAGTGTGTGATGGGGCGGTGTGGAGGGAGCTTCACTCTGTGCCTGACCCCGGGAGTGTGTGATGGGACGGTGTGGAGGGAGATTCACTCTGTGTCTGACCCCGGGAGTGTGTGATGGGACGTGTGGAGGGAGATTCACTCTGTGTCTGACCCCGGCAGTGTGTGATGGGACGGTGTGGAGGGAGTTTCACTCTGTGTCTGACCCCGGGAGTGTGTGATGGGACGGTGTGGAGGGAGTTTCACTCTGTGTCTGACCCCGGGAGTGTGTGATGGGACGGTGTGGAGGGAGATTCACTCTGTGTCTGACCCCGGGAGTGCGTGATGGGATGGTGTGGAGGGAGTTTCACTCTGTGTCTGACCCCGGGAGTGTGTGATGGGACGGTGTGGAGGGAGTTTCACTCTGTGTCTCACCCCAGGAGTGTGTGATGGGACGGTGTGGAGGGAGTTTCACTCTGTGTCTGACCCCGGGAGTGTGTGATGGGACGGTGTGGAGGGAGATTCACTCTGTGAGCTTCACTCTGTGCCTGACCCCGGGAGTGTGTGATGGGACAGTGTGGAGGGAGATTCACTCTGTGTCTGACCCCGGGAGTGTGTGATGGGATGGTGTGGAGGGAGATTCACTCTGTGTCTGACCCTGGGAGTGTGTGATGGGACGGTGTGGAGGGAGATTCACTCTGCGTCTGACCCCGGGAGTGTGTGATGGGACGGTGTGGAGGGAGTTTCACTCTGTGTCTGACCCCGGGAGTGTGTGATGGGACGGTGTGGAGGGAGATTCACTCTGTGTCAGACCCCGGGAGTGTGTGATGGGACGGTGTGGAGGGAGATTCACTGTGTGTCTGACCCCGGGAGTGTGTGATGGGACGGTGTGGAGGGAGATTCACTCTGTGTCTGACCCCGGGAGTGTGTGATGGGACGGTGTGGAGGGAGTTTCACTCTGTGTCAGACCCCGGGAGTGTGTGATGGGACGGTGTGGAGGGAGATTCACTCTGTGTCAGACCCCGGGAGTGTGTGATGGGACGGTGTGGAGGGAGATTCACTCTGTGTCTGACCCCGGGAGTGTGTGATGGGACGGTGTGGAGTGAGTTTCACTCTGTGTCTGACCCCGGGAGTGTGTGATGGGACGGTGTGGAGGGAGTTTCACTCTGTGTCTGACCCCGGGAGTGTGTGATGGGACGGTGTGGAGGGAGTTTCACTCTGTGTCTGACCCCGGGAGTGTGTGATGGGACGGTGTGGAGGGAGATTCACTCTGTGTCTGACCCCGGGAGTGTGTGATGGGACGGTGTGGAGGGAGTTTCACTCTGTGTCAGACCCCGGGAGTGTGTGATGGGACGGTGTGGAGGGAGATTCACTCTGTGTCTGACCCCGGGAGTGTGTGATGGGACGGTGTGGAGGGAGTTTCACTCTGTGTCAGACCCCGGGAGTGTGTGATGGGACGGTGTGGAGGGAGATTCACTCTGTGTCAGACCCCGGGAGTGTGTGATGGGACGGTGTGGAGGGAGATTCACTCTGTGTCTGACCCCGGGAGTGTGTGATGGGACGGTGTGGAGTGAGTTTCACTCTGTGTCTGACCCCGGGAGTGTGTGATGGGACGGTGTGCAGGGAGTTTCACTCTGTGTCTGACCCCGGGAGTGTGTGATGGGACGGTGTGGAGGGAGATTCACTCCGTGTCTGACCCCGGGAGTGTGTGATGGGACGGTGTGGAGGGAGTTTCACTCTGTGTCAGACCCCGGGAGTGTGTGATGGGACGGTGTGGAGGGAGTTTCACTCTGTGTCAGACCCCGGGAGTGTGTGATGGGACGGTGTGGATGGAGTTTCACTCTGTGTCAGACCCCGGGAGTGTGTGATGGGACGGTGTGGAGGGAGTTTCACTCTGTGTCTGACCCCGGGAGTGTGTGATGGGACGGTGTGGAGGGAGATTCACTCTGTGTCTGACCCCGGGAGTGTGTGATGGGACGGTGTGGAGGGAGTTTCACTCTGTGTCAGACCCCGGGAGTGTGTGATGGGACGGTGTGGAGGGAGTTTCACTCTGTGTCAGACCCCGGGAGTGTGTGATGGGACGGTGTGGAGGGAGTTTCACTCTGTGTCAGACCCCGGGAGTGTGTGATGGGACGGTGT